>NC_079415.1:4167550-4247550 GCF_026213295.1 Gadus chalcogrammus | reverse complement strand
CCTGCAGAACCGGGCCGTTCTAGACGACCAGCAGTTCGACTACATCGTCCGCATGATGAACTGCACCTTACAGGTAAGGAAAGGTCGACAAAAGTCCTCCGAATTGGAGCAGTCAAGTGTTGATGCTTATCAGGGCATCTCGGTGTACATTTCCTCTACAGTATGTTCTTGCTGTTAAAGGAACAGCTGTTCCACGTGCAAGGGAAATGCCACGGGCATTTCCCGTGCCTCTGCTTACCGATTGGCTAATTTCGGTTGTCGTTAAAATTAAAAAACGTGATCATTGATTTCCTATAACATGACGGATGTATTCCTGGTTCCAGTCTTTAACGTGCGTCACTCCTTTATGGTTTTTGCTTTGGCTGTCAACATATTGTTCTCAATATGTCTCAGAAGGTACTGTTTAACCCAGGGGTTCTCAAAGTTTTGACAGCCGAGGGCCAATTTAGGAACCCAGAATTTGACTGACGGCCGCCAAAGGAAAAAAAAATTGGCGGTAAACGCCGTCAGCATCCCAGTGGTGAAAGAAAACATTGCACCTTGGACCTCTGGGAGTGAGGTCAAGTGAGGTCTAAATCACGAAACTGAGGTTCATCCTTTCAAAGTAATGCACAGTCGGATTAAAACTAACAAATGCAACAGGATTTAATTGAAAGCTAGAGAGAGTTGAGTTTTTTTATTTTTTTACTTGCATCTGTATGTCATTGCGGGCCGCCAGGAATGTTTCTGCGGGCCGCCATTGGCCCGCGGGCCTCACTTTGAGAACCAATGGTTTAACCCTTCAGTCATGGTCGTTCTACTTGGTCATTGTCCTTGTCGGGCTCCGTCCCCGCGGGCCGCGCGGCCTGTTGAGTCTGTTTGTGTGATCCGCTGGTGTTTGGTGCTCAGGACTGCTCCCACATGGACGAACACGGTATTGCAGCCGCCCTCCTGCCGCTGGTCACTGCCTTCTGTCGGGTACGTCCTTTTGAATCCCTCCATGAAATGCTGAAATTATTCATCCATATATTTATTTTGTTTTTAAATTACATATTTAAAATAAGATAAGAAGATTCTTATTTTATCTTCTTATCTTATTACGGTGCATATGTATATAGAGTATCTCTACTTATTTATTTTTATTTTTTATTTACTCTTATCTTTTTCAATACTTGCATTATTTTTTATTGTTTGTTAAGATCGTCCGCAACAAATACGGATACCAAGACACATTTCTAATATGTGTAATGTATTTGGGAATAAACCTTTTCTGATTCTGATTCTGATTCTATTATTGTAGAATAAACTGACGTAATCAAATAAATGTAGATTTTTTGCCACCAAAGTAAACACTTGCATACGTTCAACATGCACATGGACCAATCCCGTCCCATACTGTAACGATGTAAAAATGTGGATAAAAATGCTGCTTTTTAATTAAAATCGAACAAATTGTCCATCAATTTTAACAAAGAAGCTGAATATTTCTGCTTAAATGTTTACTTTGTTACAGTTTGAGACAGGAATGGTCCAACAGTTTAGTTCTGAGATGAACTGTGTTGCATGTGTGTGTTCGTCCATTCAGAAACTGGGGTCGGGGATCACCCAGTTTGCGTACAGCTGCGTGCAGGAGCACATGGTGTGGACCAACATGCAGTTCTGGGAGGCCATGTTTTACAGCGACGTGCAGAACCACATCCGGGCGTTGTACCTGGAGGGGGAGGAGGGCACGCCAGAGCCCAGCTCGGTGAGAGGGACACGCACGCAACGCACCTACTCGCTCAAACACACAAGCGCACACACTCGCTCACTCACACACAAACGTACTCTATATCTCATTCTCTTTCTCTCTCTTTCTTTCACGCACGCACGCATCTGTGCACGCACACACGCACTCACTCACACACTCTCTCTGTCTCTCTCACTCACTCACTCGCTCATTCACTCAGAAAAACACTCACTCGCTCAGACACAGACACACACACACTCGCTCATTAACACACACACTCGCTCACTAACACACACACTCACTCACTTACTCACTCACACACCCACTCACTCACTCACTCACTCACTCACTCACTCACTCACTCACTCACTCACTCACTCACTCACTCACTCACTCACTCACTCACTCACTCACTCTCTCTCTCAGTCCCTTAAACACACTCACACACATTCTCTGTCTCTCACACTCATTCACACGCACACACACACACACGCACGCACACACCACACACACTCGCACAGGCCAAGCACACAGACACTCCATAAGGAAGTAGCAAGCTGTCATGTGTCAGTAGTTAAGATAAGGTCTGCAGATGTCAACACAGCCAATCAGCATTTGCGGTAAAAGCGTTGCTTAAATACTTTAGCGTCCCGATAATAAAAGCGTGTGAGATGGCTGCATGTGGTTGTACAGTGACTCATGTCCTGCCGTTAACAAGGCCATAAACAGAAGTTAAGACACTACCCTGCACACGTTGCATTGCCCAAGACTAACGCCATCATTGCACGGTTGGATTTCAAATGAGGGCAGCTTTGAATGCAACTCTGACTGAATAAGGAACTAACTGTCAACCGTTTATAGTGACCCTTTCCATAAGAAATACCTGGGTCCATTTCACTAAATGCTATTTCGTCTCCGACACGGAAATTGTCTACTTTCACTTGTGTGTGATATTAGAATAAACCAACAGAAATGTCTGAAATTATATACATAACAGACAGAGTCGAATTCACCCCCTCCTGGTTGGAGCAAGTGAACGAGCCAATCACATCCTTCGATTCTCCCGCAAGTAACCCCAACCGTACACAACAGCGGTTGCAGCGACTCCTATCCTCCCATAGGGGGTGCTGTTTCGCCCCTTTCCCGCCTGGCCTTCAGTCCCTCTTTAACCCCTCCTCACGGCGGTGCTCCCCCCCCTGTCAGGCGGGCGGAGGGCAGGAGGTCAGCGCCCTGGACCTGGCCTCGGAGCAGAACCGGCTGTGGCCCACGCTCACCAAGGACATGCAGTCTGAGCGCGTGCAGAAGGAGGAGAGCACGGTGTTCAGCCAGGCCATCCACTACGCCAACCGCATGAGCTACCTGCTGCTGCCGCTGGACACCAGCAAGAACCGGCTGCTGAGGACGGGCGGCCTGGGAGACGTGGAGAGTGTCAGCAACAGCTACGTCACCAACAGGTGGGTCCAGACTCTAGGCCTTCCCCAGTCAGCTACGTCACCAACAGGGGGGGTCCAGACTCTAGGGTTAGGGTTACTCTCAGCCATCCCGCTGAGTGTCGTGTTGCGGGGACTGCGACTGGGCGCCTGGACTCAATCCTTCATTTAAAATGTTTTGGTTGTATGTATTTGTGTCAATTATGGCACTCATTGCACTCCTGATCCTCCCTGGAAGAAGGGGCTCCCCCACTCTGCGTTCCTTCTCTTCATCTCTTCCTTGCTAATTAAGGCAGTTTCTTCTTCTACGGTCAGGGGGCCGTCATCAATAAATGGCCTGTTAGCCCTTTCAGACTGTAACTGTGATTAAGGGGGTAAACAAATAAAATGTAATTTAATTGAATCCTCTGCGGACCCGATTCAGGAGTTCATGTAATCATCCTGAATTCATGTGCTCATAGGCGTGTTAGCCCCTTTGCAACTATACCGTTGTACTGAATTAGGGCTGTACAAAAACAACGTCATTGAATCGTTGTGTTTTGGGTGGGGGCAGCATCGCGGGCAGCATGGCGGAGAGCTACGACACCGAGAGCGGCTTCGAGGACGCCGAGACGTCGGACGTGGCCAACTCGGTGGTGCGCTTCATCAACCGCTTCGTGGACAAGGTGTGCAACGAGAGCGGCGTCACCAACGAACACCTGAAGGCCCTGCACACCATGATCCCAGGTACGGCGTCCGGGACCCACGCCGCCGTCTGATTGGTCCGACGCTAGGGCTGCGTTCCAAAGCACATACTTTCTCTTACTTTTACATTTTGCGCTTTTTAATCCATACGACTTACAATAATTACATTTTTAAGAAGGAAGAGAGAAATAATATGCTGTCAGTGAAGTAAGCCTGTTCATAGAACCAAGTGTTAAGCAATAACAATCGCTAGGTTAACCCATTTCCCTGTACACAACAAAGATAGCTAGGATAAGATGCTACACGATGCTAAGCACTCTTTTTAATTGCCACGACGTACACCATACAATAAGTGCGTACATTTAGCGGCAGAAAGTTATATATACTTGTCGTACGTATTGCAGCTTCCCTTACAAAGTACTTACCTGCTTGCATACTGAGAAACCTAGCCGGATGTAGAACGACACCCTGGTATTTTTTGGCATGCTGCTTTTTTTCATACTATTTATAGGGACAGCCTAATCTTTTTCTGGAATGCTAAAGTAGTAGGGTAGTATTGGTATTGGAACACAGGGCAAGTTTAGGTTGGCAGAGAAGGTACACACAAACAGGGCATGAAGCAATCGAGTGGCCCACTATTCGATTGCTCCATGTCAATAGCAAATGACATACTATTACACACTATTACGCACTTCTTGTCAATAGCAAATTACACACTATTACACACTTCTTGTCAATAGCAAATTACACATTTTAGGGCTTGAAGTAATCAACTTGCAATCGCAATGGGACCAATCTTTTGCCAGCACATATCATACGTTCACATCCCAAGCATAATCACAACGATACTAATGTATGCGAAGATTTCTTAAAGATTTATTTTAGCATTTTTATGCTTTAATATAGAGTAAGGTAGTGAGGAGGGTATGGGAGATAGAGGGGAAGACATGCGGCAAAGGACCGCGGGCAGGAATCGAACCCGGTTCGCTGCGGTCAGGACTGAGCCTCAATGGTTACGCGCTCTACCGCCCCCCCCCCCCCCCCCCCCCCAATGATGCTCACATTCCAACGTCCTCCTCCCTCCAGATATCGTCCAGATGCACATCGAGACGCTGGACGCGGTGCACAGGGAGAGCAAGCGCCTGCCCCCGATCCAAAAGGTAACCAACTCCTATTTTTACGTCCCGCTGGACAGGGGCCAAGCACAGTCTCCGCAAGCCCCGCCCACCCCCCTCCCGGCCAATCACGGCAGCTCGCGCTCAAAGCCTCACGGCAGGTATGTCCGGCTCCCCCGCCGAGGCGGAACCTGTGTGACGCGCGTGCGAGCATGCGAGTGCAATGCATGCTGGGTGTTGCGGTTCTCTCGGCCGTCGTACGAGGCCGGTCTTCGGACAACGCCGTTGGACGGCGGCCCGCAGGTTGTCCGCTGTGTGCCTTCGCTGTGGAGGGAGGGTGTCTTTCGTCTAGCGTTGTTTAGGTTGCTTCTGCCGCCACACCAGCAAGCTGGGGGGGGGGGGGGAGTTTGTATACAGTGCAGCTTGTGAGCACTGTTCTGCTCAACATTAAGGGCATGACAGACGTCGACTTGCATTTGACATGCCACCAGGTGTGGTGTGATTAGCCGTTACAAGCCGTTTTGGAAATCTGCCCCTTATGACGTCACGGGTGGGCGTGTCCACCTAGATGTGCGCTGGATAGATCATTCTACCAGCCTACCCAGTGGACTGTAGCAAACATTGCTCATCTATCCGTCATACATCTAGGTAGACACGCCCACCTGTGATGTCACAAGGGCCAGATTTCCAAAACGGCTTCAGGGCTCCAGACTGCGACCAAATGGTCGCATTTTGCGACGGGAGGCGTTTGTCGGGCCTGATAATGCATTCTCAATGGAGAGGCGAGCGGGCAGAGAGGAGGCTCAGCGTCCTGTCAAGCGGCACGACAAGCGGGCGCACTCCCGTGAAACTGTCGCTTCCGTACTTGTCGAATGTGACACTGAATTTGAAACAGCACATTGTAATTTCTGCATCTATTATCAAAATAGTTATTAGTAATACAGTGGAAACTAGTAGAAATGTGAATATTTGGTTGGCATGTTGATTAACGTTGTGTGCCCCTAAAATTTCTGGTTGCGCCCCTAAAATTTTCAGTTAGGGGCCACAGTGCTCCTAGGGAAATATCTGGAACCCTGGGCATCAAACGGCTAATCACACCACACTTGGTGGCGTGTCATGGGACCTTTAAGCCAACAATTGATGGACTGACAATGGTTACTAAAACGAGAGGCCTTCAGTGCATGAGTGCACGTGCGCATTGTTAGTGGCGAGAGTTCAGAGTGCTTATGGCAGTCGGGAGGAAACGTATTTTGAGGTGGTGGACACATAACGCCCTATAGGGGGTTCCTGGTGTAGCACCATTTCTTCGGGCTCAGCGAGGACATTCTTAGAATTCCTACGTCGGCCATTGTATGCCGCATGCTACGTTGACGTCTGGAACGTGTTCAGTTCCACGTCTTATGCGCACACAGACGAGCGACCACACCCTTCTCGTGACTCTGCCATCTCTCTGGGCGACTCATCGAGCGGCGTATCAAGTGATCCATTCATCAGCATGCACATCCTTTGTCATCTGGTAACAGGCCACAGTGTTGACCTCTGGTTGTCAAGGCGTTCCACGGATTCGTTGATCCCAAACCTGTTTGTTTATGCTGGGGCTGGGAAGTTTGGGAATAGACGCCTTTTAAAACCAGATGCATTGAGACAGTGAGTAAGAGAGGGAGAGAGAGGGAGATACAGAGAGAGAGAGAGTGACACAGAGAGAGAGAGAGAGAGAGACAGACGGACAGAGAGAGGGAGCGAGGGAGAGATGGTGACGAAGATAAGCCTGTCCTGACATGTTTGTATTGTATTATAGTCGTACACCTGTGAGGTCATGGGATAATAATAATCCCTCATTCCTGTTGTCAACCACAGCGTGGTTTGTGTGTTGTAGTTCAGGTTCATTACGTCTAAGTCTTCAAGTGGCATTTCATGCCGGATTAATTTCGATAGTCCCGTCTGACCTATGGGTGATTTTTCCTGGTTGCGGTTGGCCTCGTCGAAAAAGGCATGTGTGTGACTTCAGGATAGGTGTTGAGTTAGGGATCAGCCAACGCGGTGCAGACCCTGTCATCTATCTCCTGTCTGAACCTAAGCCCCTTGACATAGTCGGGCAGTGTGCCGGTTAGCTCCCAATGAATGCCACAGGGAGTGCTGTCCTAGCAGACAGGTTAACCGCTCGTCCGACGGGTTTTTAAAATCACGTGCCATAACACGTCTACTGCGGAGATGACGACACGTACGCTTTCACAACACCACAAACGGGCTGTGGTGAATCCCCGTAGGAAATAGCTTCAGCTACCGATCCGTCATCTTGAGTGCGTTTAGAGGTGGAGACGTTTTTAGACGCTAATCATTGGCCGGGAGTCGGACGCCACTTTTATCCACCCAATCCGTGCTGCTCGTGCACTGGGAACGCCGAAAGTCCCCCACATCTTCAGATTCGCCGCTCCTTTGTTGTTTAACGGGGTGATATTACGCCACCAGGTGTGGGTGTGATTAGCCATCACAAGTCGTTTGATTATCTGCCTTTTCCTCTGTTTGAGTGCCATCAAAAGTGCCCGTGTCCACCTTGATGTGAGCTGGATAGATCAGTCAACCAGCCTACCCACTGGACTGTAGCAAACGTTGCTCCTCTGTCCGTCATACATCTCGGTGGACACGTCCACTTGTGATGTCACTAAAACAAAACGTCAACGTCTACAAAAATGTCATTGCCAGCTGTGACTGCTTTGCCTGTTATGCCGTGCATTTGACCAATAAAACAACTTGAACATGAACACGAACATGAACTTAGGCCCGAGGAAGTGACTTTCAATTTTCAAACAGCTTGTAATTGTTGATCACCCTCCAGAGTTGCTGGCATAACATCAGCCCTTTGACAAGAGCCTCCCTGTAGTCCTCACCAGACCAGTCTCCCACCGGTCCTGCTCCCCTGCTGACGCACGGCCCAGTTAGGGGCTTCGGCGGCTGTGTTGTGCAAACAGAGACGGCTAATGCCATGAGACCGCCTGGTCCCATGGAGATCTCTGACAGCAGAGTGGCGGTTCATTGGGTTTGTCCGCAGCCTCGCCGGTAGGCCTCTTAGAACAAGGAGGCCTTCCGATCGCCCTAAACTGCACCATACGCCTCTGTATCTGAAGACGCTGTAGTTGGTTTTGGGGGGGGAAGGCTCCATTCCGTTAACCTCCATAGGATAAATTCCGAAGTCATATTTTGGCCAAATTGTGATATCTGACCTAACTCTACTCTCCTAACACTGCTGATTCACTGCGCCTCATTGGCTATCTCCTAAGCCAATCAGAGTGCTCTTTGCATTCTATAATCACTATCTGCCTGATTGATCTAAGGCATTTTTGACGCTAAATACAAGATGATGAAGATGGGCAATTATGCGACGAGGCTAACGATAGGGATCTGAAGTCACTGTAGTGAGCTTTGGACGATAGCTTCATATATCTGAGGCCCTTAGATCAAAGCTCTATATGTAACTGAAGCCATGCTGAAGTTAGCTTTGGATGCGTTTTCTAAAATGATTGCCTCCATAATAATAGGTGATGAATAATGGAGAGCGCTACAGCACTTTAGCTAATGCTCTGTCCTGGCATGGCTGTGCAGTGGTTTCCGCATGAGTGTTTGCGTCGGTTTGGTTTTATTCATGTAGGCTGCCAGATGGTTATTGTATCCTCAGCAGAGATGAATTATTTTAATGAAAATAAAATCGTAAAAGTTCCATGTAGCCCAGTTAAAAAATAGTTCTGAAACTATTCAACATGATCAAAAGATCTGCTAAATATCTAAGAACTTGATGTTATTGACCTTTTTGGCCGTTTACAGCGCGAGTGTCTGGATCAAGGATTAGTGAAGGACATCAGGATGTGACCTACACCCTAACATTGTTCTGTTCTTCCTCCATCCATCTCCACCTTTTGACCTCTTCTCTCACTCCCATCCACCTCCTTCCCTCCTTCTCTCTCTCACTCCCATCCATCCATGCATCCTCTCCTCTCTCCAACTCCACCTTCTTGTCCTCTCCTCTCTCTCTCTCTCCCTCTCTCTCGCTCTCGCTCTCCCGCTCTCTCTCCCTCTCCCTCTCCACCTCCCTCCCTCTTCTCTCTCCCTCTTCTCTCTCTCTCCCTCTTCTCTCTCTCACTCCCGTCTACTCGTCTCCTCCTCTCCATCTGCACCTTCTTGTCCTCTCTCGCTCTCGCTCTCCCTCTCTCTCTCCCCCTCTCCCCCTCTTTCTCTCTCTCTCTCTCTCTCTCTCTCTCTCTCCCTCTCCCTCTCCCTCTCCCTCTCCCTCTCTCTCTCTCTCTCTCTCTCTCTCTCTCTCTCTCTCTCTCTCTCTCTCCCCCTTCCCCCCCCCCCCAGCCCAAGCTGCTGAGGCCTGCGCTGCTGGCGGGGGAGGAGCTGGTGATGGAGGGCATGCGCGTGCACCTGATCTCTGACGGCCGGGAGGAGGCCACAGGCTGCATGGGGGGCCCCGCCCTGCTGCCCGCCGAGGGGGCCGTCTTCCTCACCACCTACCGCCTCATCTTCAAGGGCACTCCCACCGACCCACTGGGTGAGAGGGGGGGGGGGAGAGGAGGGGGGGGCACGCCCACCAACCCACAGGGTGAGGGGGGGAGAGGGGGGAGGGTTGGGAGAGATAGGGAGGGATAGATGGAGAGGGAGGGAGGGATAGATGGAGGGGGAGGGAGGGATAGATGGAGGGGGAGGGAGAGAGTAAGTGAGGGTGGGAGGGGGAAGGCAAGAATAAGTGGGAGAGGCAGAGGGAGGGAAAGAGGGAGGTGAGAGGAAGGAGGAAGGGGGGAGAAGAAGATGAAGAAGGATTGGGGATTGGGGAGAAGATAAGGGGCAAGAGGAAGCCAGGAGAAAACGTCACTCTGGCCCGCACGCCAAACATACAATATTAAATCTGTTTTATGAACGCACGGCCATCTAGCCGACCAACACACGAGCAGCTTAAGCCACGAGCATCTCAAGGGAAAAGAGTGAAAACGTAGCGCTGTACTGGTTGGCTAACGTCCTCTCTCTCCCCGGCGTCTCCCAGTGGGCGAGCAGATTGTGACCCGGTCGTTCCCCATCGCCTCGCTCACCAAGGAGAAGAGGATCTCCGTCAGCCTGCCGCTGGACCAGTACATCCAGGAGGGCCTGCAGCTGCGCTCCTGCACCTTCCAGGTCTGCTGCTGCGCTCACACACCAGACCCTGGAGCAGGACGACGGAAGAATCAGACCTGAGATTATAAATCAGATTAGAATTAAGATTAGCATCTAAAGCCTTCTGAAGGCTTTAGATGCTAATCTTAATTCTAATCTGATTTATAATCTAAAATCTGATTTAGAAGGTTTAAAATGATAATCTTAATTCTAATCTGATTATAATCTAAAATCTGATTTAGAAGTTCTAAATCCGATTTTAGATTATAAATCAGAATAGAATCTAAAGCCTTCTAAATCAGACTTTAGATTATAAATCAAACCCTAGATTACCATCTAAATCTGACCGTAGTTTATAAATCAGACCGTAGGTTACCATCTAAAGTCTTCTAAACCACAATTTAGATTATAAATCAGGCCTTAGATTATAAATCTGATTTGCATTTAGATTGGCATCTAAAGTCTTCTAAATCAGAGTTTAGATTTCCATGTAAAATCATCTAAATCAGACTTCAGATTAACATTTAAATCTGATTTTAGATTACCTTCCAAATCAGACCTTAGATTACCATTGTGAGTCATCTAATTTAGATTTTAGATTACAAGTCAGACCTTGGATCACCATCTAAACTCATCTGATTTAGACCTGAGATCACCATCTAAACCAGACTTTAGATCACCATCTAAAGTCATCTGACTCAGACCTTGGAGAGTGACCGTGGCTCCTCCTCTTCCTCCTCCCCCTAGCTGATGAAGATCGCGTTCGACGAGGAGGTGGCGTCGGACCTGGCGGAGGTCTTCAGGAAGCACGTTCACAAGCTGCGCTACCCGCAGCACGTCCAGGCCACCTTCGCCTTCACCGTGGGCCAGGCCGCCAAGATGGTGGTGGAGCACAAGTCCAAGGACAAGAACCAGTCGCTCAAGTAAGGGGCGGGGCCTGCGTCCGACCAATCACCCCCCCTCGTCGCAGTCCATTCGGTGTGATCGGGTAACCCGGCTGACGCTACGACCCACCGATCGCTCGTTGTCTGTTGAAACACTATGAGGCGTGTCGATGATTTACAGAACCGTCCGGTGTTGAGTTGTTTCACGGAAAGAGAGTCGTTACGTTATGTTAGCGTAATGGAGATAGGGACGGCATGTGGCTCAGGAGGTTGAGCGGGTTGGCTGGGAACTGAGAGGTTGCTAGTTCGATCCCCGGCTCCTCCTAGTCAAGTGCCGAGGTGTCCCTGAGCGAGGCACCTCACCCTGACTGCTCCTGACGAGCCGGCTGTCGCCTTGCGTGGCTGACACCCCCGCCGGTGTCTGAACGGGTGAATGTGAGGCAGTATTGTAAAGCGCTTTAAGTGGCAGCTGGTTAGCAAAGCGCTGTATGAATACAGTTCATCTACGCGATGCTACAGTGTGTGAGGTTTCAGTTCAGTTTTGAGTTGAGCTGCGCAGGGACGAATATAGATTAAAGGGTCATAAACACAGACGGCAACAACACAGGAATTCACGCAACAGTGGAGAACGGGAACTGAGTCGTTTGTGCAACAGCCTCGCTCTGACCCCTGACATCTCCCAGCAGCCGGCACGCGTTACGACCGTCAACGGATAGGGCAAACGCGCTTATTAACCGCTGTGTAACCGTATGAACAGACCCCCACCCTGACCCCGTCCTGCTCGGAACAACGCTCCGGCCCGTGATGTGTTAGCGAGGCCGTTGATCCCAGACCCAATGCAGGAAACCTAAATGTTAAATTTTCATCAGTGTGAAAGTGAACGCGAAAGTAAGCTTAATAATTGGCCTTTGGGCTTTCCCGTTATCATCCTCTCATCTCCTCTCCATCTTCACCCTGAAAGTTGTTGTTTTTTAAGATTTTTGTCTTCGGCCTCGCTTCTTTCTCATCCTCGTATTCTTGTTCTTATCTCTTTCTCTCTCCCGCAATCGCATTCAATCCAGCTCTCAGTCACTCACAATCACATTCAATCTCACACACACACACACACGCACACACACACACACACACACACACACACACACACACACACACACACACACACACACACACACACACACACACACACACACACACACACACACACACAATCACATTCAATGTCTCTCTTTCTTCGTTGATCTCTCTCTCCCTCCTTGCCTCCGAGAGTAGGAATGGCGGAACATACCAGTGGCCTGTTTGAATAATTCAACAGTGGAAAACGTGACCGCCTCTCGGTTGCCCCCGCGGTTTCCATCTCTGCGTGCCTGTGTGTGTGTGTGTGTGTGTGTGTGTGTGTGTGTGTGTGTGTGTGTGTGTGTGTGTGTGTGTGTGTGTGTGTGTGTGTGTGTGTGTGTGTGTGTGTGTGTGTGTGTGTGTGTGTGTGTGTCGCCATGCCCTCTGATGAGCGAGGCTAAACTTCAACTTAGCTTTCCGGTCTCCCAGCGGTGGTTGAATGAATGTCTGACTCCCTGAGTCATCCCCCCGTTCACCACACACCCGCCTCTGGGTGACCCTGACCAGACCAGGGGTAGGAAGGGTTACTCTAGTTCCTTGAATTAGATTCAATGATTTACAAATGGTGGAAAGTCTGAATGGGAAACGCGTCGTCTCGGACCTACGTGCGTTTGAGCTTCCAACTCGAAAAAAAACATGGATGCCCACCGTTAACTAGAAGAATACAAGTGTATTATTATAATTCTAGGTTATAAATGTAAATAATCAAGTTTAAATAATGGTGAATAAGTGAACCGACTATACATTGCCGTCATCGTAAGGCCAAAAAAAATAATTCTTTTGGTTCCGGTTTCCGACCGACCCTGTCAATTTATGTGCGACCCAAATTATTTTATGAGCTCTATAAAAAAAAAAAAAAAAAAAAAAAAAATAAATAAATTTGATGCAAACTATAATTACGTTTTGGTACAGCACCTCTTCATTCTGTACAAGGATGAGCGAATTTTCTACCTATCATTCGCTGCCGCTGGAAAAAATAAAATAAAAAAATAAAATAAATTCCCTACCTACCCATGACCTCAACTGACAACCAACAGGAACCAAACTTTTTTTTTTTTTAGGCCTAAGAGAACCCTTCAATAAGAACAAGTGCTATCAGTAGTTACAATGCTAGATGCTGTGTCAGTATATGCTCTGTTTCGGCCGACACGCAAGTTCAGGAATCTAACGCGACGTGTCTCTCTAACAGGACGCTCTCCAAGCACCTGGTGAAGACGGCCAAGAGGACCATCGGCCGGCAGTACGTGACCCGCAAGAAGTACGCCCCCCCCACCTGGGAGAACCGGAGCAGCCTGCAGTCGGAGCTGGACGAGGACGAGATCTCAGGTAGGGGGGCAGCGACCGGTCGGTCTCTGTCTCTGTATGTGTTTGTCTGTCTCTCTCTCCCCATCTCTCTGTCTCTCTCCTCTCTGTCAGTATGTCTGGCAGGCTCTTTCTCTCTTTCTCTTCCTCTTTATTTCTCTTTCTCTCTCTCTTTCTCTCTATCTCTCTGCCTCTCTCTCTCTGTCTCCCTCTCTGTCTCTGTCTCTGCCTCTCTCTCTCTCTCTCTCTCTCTCTCTCTCTCTCTCTCCCCCCCTCTCTCTCTCTCTGTCTCTGTCTGTCTGTCTGTCTGTCTGTCTGTCTGTCTGTCTGTCTGTCTGTCTGTCTGTCTGTCTGTCTGTCTGTCTGTCTGTCTGTCTGTCTGTCTGTCTGTCTGTCTGTCTCTCTGTCTCTCTCTCTCTCTCTCTCTCTCTCTCTCTCTCTCTCTCTCTCTCTCTCTCTCTCTCTCTCTCTCTCTCTCTCTCTCTCTCTCTCTCTCTCTCTGCGCCTCACACTCACTCCCTCCCCCCTCGTCCCCCCCAGTGTCGGAGGAGATGGACCAGACCTCCCTCACCCTCTCCTCCACCATGCGCTCGTCGGACCGCCAGACCATGAGCAACGTGGTGGAGCGCGCCTGTTGCCGTGACTACCAGCGCATGGGCCTGGGCACGCTGAGCAACAGCCTGACGCGCTCCAAGAACGAGCCCTTCCGGATCTCCACCGTCAACCGCATGTACACCGTCTGCAGGAGGTGAGACCCACTGGAGGGACCTGTAGAGGGACCTGGAGAGGGACCTGGAGAGGGACCTGGAGAGGGACCTGGAGAGGGACCTGGAGAGGGACCTGGAGAGGGACCTGGAGAGGGACCTGTACACTCTCTGTAGAGGGACCTGTAGAGGGACCTGTAGAGTGACCTGTAGAGGGACCTGTAGAGGGACCTGTAGAGTGACCTGGAGAGGGACCTGGAGAGGGACCTGGAGAGGGACCTGTACACTCTCTGTAGAGGGACCTGGAGAGGGACCTGAAGAGGGTCCTGTAGAGGGACCTGTAGAGGGACCTGGAGAGGGACCTGTAGAGGGACCTGGAGAGGGACCTGTAGAGTGACCTGGAGAGGGACCTGGAGAGGGACCTGTAGAGGGACCTGGAGAGGGACCTGGAGAGGGACCTGTAGAGGGACCTGTACACTCTCTGTAGAGGGACCTGTAGAGGGACCTGTACACTCTCTGTAGAGGGACCTGGAGAGGGACCTGGAGAGGGACCTGGAGAGGGACCTGTAGAGGGACCTGGAGAGGGACCTGGAGAGGGACCTATAGAGGGACCTGTAGAGGGACCTGTAGAGGGACCTGTAGAGGGACCTGTAGAGGGACCTGTACACTCTCTGGAGAGGGACCTGGAGAGGGACCTGTAGAGGGACCTGTAGAGGGACCTGTAGAGGGACCTGTAGAGGGACCTGTAGAGGGACCTGTACACTCTATGTAGAGGGACCTGTAGAGGGACCTGTAGAGGGACCTGTAGAGTGACCTGTAGAGGGACCTGTAGAGTGATCTTCACACGGTCTGCAGGAGTCGAGGCCACGGGTTGTGTGCCTATAAATGTCTGTGTGTGTGTGTGTGTGTGTGTGTGTGTGAGTATATCATGAATTCTTAACGGCTGAATAACTTTACGCGTGTCCCCCCCCCCCCCTCCAGCTACCCCGGGCTGCTCATCGTCCCCCAGAGCATCCCTGACTCCACGCTGCAGAGGATCTGCCGCTGCTACCGCCAGAACCGCTTCCCCGTGGTGTGCTGGAGGAACTCCCGGACCAAGGCCGTGCTGCTGCGCTCGGCCGGCTTCCACGCCAAGGGCGTGGTGGGCTTCTTCAAGTCCCCCAACGCCACGTCCTCAGGTGGCCCACACGCACACGCAGGCACACATGCACAGCCACACACGTACACACACACACAGACACACACACACACAGACACACACGCACACACACAGGCAAACACACACACGCGCGCACACACACACACCAATTTGGGCGTCCAGAGATCGCGGTGTCAAAGACAGTTGGATTATTTTCTATTTGTTTTGTTGTTGTTTATTTCGAATTTGATCATTGAGCTGAGGCTTTTATCAACAGTGGTGCGTGTGTGGTTATGTGTCTTTTATGTACTATTTTATTAATGACAATAGCTCTTGAATAACAAACGGGTTGCAGAGGACCTGTTGCTGAAGGATGGCTGCATATATTATGGTTCCAACGTACAACCTCCTTACAGCTGGGGGTCAAGCCCCCTGACCTACTACCACACGGTCCTGGCCCACATCCATTCATCTATCTATATGTCTGTGTGTGTGTGTGTCCCTGTGTGTGTGTGTGTGTGTGTGTGTCTGTCCCTGTGTGTGTGTGTGTGTGTGTGTGTGTGTGTGTGTGTGTGTCTGTCCCTGTGTGTGTGTGTGTGTGTGTGTGTGTCTGTCCCTGTGTGTGTGTGTGTGTGTGTGTGTGTGTCTCCCTGCAGTGCCCTCCCAGGCCGACTCGTCCAGCCTGGAGCAGGAGAAGTACCTGCAGGCCATCATCAGCTCCATGCCCTCCTACGGCGAGACCCCCGGACGCAACACCCTCAGCGGCTTCACCTCCCCCCACATGAGAAGCTCGGGTGAGTGCTGCACCCCCACCCACATGAGAACCTCCACCCACATGAGAGCCTCCACCCACATGAGAGCCTCCACCCACATGAGAACCTCAACCCACATGAGAGCCTTCACCCACATGAGAGCCTCCACCCACATGAGAACCTCCACCCACATGAGCACCTCCACCCACACGAGAACCTCCACCCACATGAGAGCCTCCACCCACATGAGAACCTCCACCCACACGAGAACCTCCACCCACATGAGAGCCTCCACCCACATGAGAACCTCCACCCACATGAGAGCCTCCACCCACATGAGCACCTGGGGTGAGTGCAGCACCCAGCTCCTCCACCTGTTCTGTTGTGGGGCTGTGTGCTACGTCTTGTGACGGACGAATTGATTTAATTAAAAATAAATGAAACAAGGGTTCGTCAAATTGACGAACCCTCTGCACTCGATGCAATCTGACGACGCAATAAATGTTGAACATTTTCATCCAGAGAAAAAGAGAAAAGGTGAATTTGCGAGTGCAGCAAATAACAACCCCTGACGAGAAACCCAACGCAACCTGTGCACAACAAGTAAAACATATCCATCACACTGCAATGCTACGCAAAGCCCCCACCTCTCTCCTTGTACTGAGCCTCCTCTAGCCTCCACCCTCCCAGACGACTCACCCTCTCCCCCCTTTCCTCCACCCACCCCCCCCCCCCCCCCCTCGACAGACTCCTCAGACAAGCTCCGTCAGCCTAAGATCGGAGCTCTGATGAAGCAGGTGATGGGGTCCAAGGAGGAGCTGCCCGGCACCTTCAGTCGAGGAGGTGAGCTCGTCGATCCCCCCCTCCGCCCACCTCCACCCCCACCCCACCACCCACTCCCAACCAGGCAGCCGTCCCCTGTGTGTGACCCGTGTGTGTGTGTGTGTGTGTGTGTGTGTGTGTGTGTGTGTACGGAGGTCGGTGTGATTGGGGTCGGACCCCCGGTCTACCGCAGCTCCCTGGTTCTGGGGTGGTGGCGGGGGGGGGGAGGTCGAGGTCTGGGGGGCTGCTCAGGACCAGGGCGATCCAGACCGACTCTAAAGCCGGGCAAAGTTTTAAAGAGGGGGTGTCTTTGAGAACATGTTTGACCCTCGTTTGTTGCTTCGGCTCGTTCAGCCTGGGATGTTGTTCGATTCATCTCAAGTCGAACAACGGATGCTAAATATTTCCCCGCCCGCAAACGAAGGACTGGTTGTGATGTCCCAACCGGAGTCAACCAATCGTCCTTAAGATGAAATGTAAACCAACCAATCACAGGCTGCCATGGGCTCCCAAAACGGTTTAATTCTACTGGTGTTTGTCTGAGCCCTGGAGAGTCAAAAGAAAAATGTTTAACTGTATTTGATAAAAAAAGACTTGATAAAAAAAGAAACGGGGTCAAAAATAAGTCAAACACCCTCCTTTAAATTTGTCCGTGACAAAAACTAATTGGTTGGGGTTAACCAGTGTGTGTGTGAGTGTGTGTGTGTGTGTGTGTGTGTGTGTGTGTGTGTGTGAGCGAGGGATGGTAGTGTGAGACCCACCCACACTTCACCAGTAGCTGTTAGCTTAACACCCCTCTCTGTGTCGTTTGACCTCAGCTCTGGGTCAAAGGGCGAGGGTCATCTCCCTTTCTCAGCCCAAAATGTCAGTCAAGTCCAGGAGCTCTCCTCGAGGTACAGTAGGCCATGCCCCCCCTCCCCCCCCCCCCCTCCCTCTTGACACTCTAATCTAACCAATCAAGATCTTTCAAACAGCTGTCGCCTTCCTGTCGGTGGTCGACTGTTTCCTCCCTGTGACGTCATTGTCTGCTGCGTGTCTCTCTCTCTTTGGACTAACTATCTGTCATGTGATTGGATTGCCTCTCTCTGATTGGAGGGTTTCGTCCGGGCCGTCTGCATGATGGCGGTCCTTCCTCCTCCCCCCCCCCCCCCCCCCCCCCACCCCCACCACCATCACCACCTCTGTGTTTCGCAGGCTGTCCCTGTGTGTTCTGTGTTTTGAGGACTGCTTTCTGTATCCATGGCGACGGATGACCGGTCACCTGGGATCACCGTGTTTGTAGACTAGTCACTTCTGTTTCCTTGGTAACCCACGTAGGTGCCCCGGGCGCACTAGCTGTAGCGCTCTGCCAATCAAGGTGATGTTGTCCGTCCGCTGTCTACTAGCATGGCTGCGGTGGCTAACGGCTAATGCTACACCGTGCTAACTGACCGTTGTAGTGCCACCGAGAGGTCAAGCCTCGTTTGTGATGTGATGGAGGATGATGATACTGGATCTCTGCTTTGGTTTGCCCTGATTACGCTCCAAGATTTTGTGTGTGTCAGTGTCCGTTGGTTTGTGCGACGGAATATACCTGTTTGTGTGTGTCGCACATTCTGTGCCAATTCCGTTCTCTTGCTGTCCTGTGAATTGTACATAAGTGTATTAATTCCTGTGTTTGTGTGTCTGTTTGTCTGTGTGCGTGCATGTTTGGGATTTGCACATGCGTGTGGGTTTTGCCTGGGTATGTGCGTGTGTGTGTGTGTGTGTGTTTTCCATATGCATGTCTTTGTGTGTTTTGCACCCGTGTGTGTTTTGTATGTGTGTGTGTGTGTGTGATTTGCACGTGTGTGGGTGTGTGTGTGTGTGTGTGTGTGTGTTTTGCACTCCTGTGTGTGTGCGTGATTTGCACGTGTGTGTGTATGTGTGTTTTGCACTTGTGTGTGTGTGTGTGTGTGTGTGTGTGTGTGTGTGTGTGTGTGTGTGTGTGTGTGTGTGTGTGTGTGTGTGTGTGTGTGTGTGTGTGTGTGTGTGTGTGTGTGTGTGTGTGTGTGTGTGCGTGCGTGTGTGTGTGTGTGCGCTCCCCTCCCCAGGCAAGTGGGGCAGCATCCGTGGCAGCGGCCGTCTGAGCGCCTACAACGCTGACGTGGGGAACCGGCTGGCGGGCAAGGAGTCGCCGCACCTCAACGGCGCCGCGGGTGACGCCCTGTTCCTGCGCCAGCCCCGTGCCTACCTCTACATCATCGGGGACAAGGGACAGCTCAAGGTGGGCGGAGCTACAGCCGAGGACACGCCCCCGTTCTGGGCTGAGCGGACACGCCCGTGTTCTAGGCGGAGCCTCCGTTTAGGACACGCCCGTGTTCTGGGCGGAGGCTATGTCTAGGTCACGCCCGTGTTCTGGGCGGAGCCTCCGTCTAGGACACGTCCGTGTTCTGGGCGGAGCCTCCGTCTAGGACACGCCCGTGTTCTGGGCGGAGCCTCCGTCTAGGATACGCCCGTGTTCTGGGCGGAGCCTCCGTCTAGGATACGCCCGTGTTCTGGGCGGAGCCTCCGTCTAGGACCGCCTTGTTCTGGGCGGAGCTACAGCCCAGGACACGCCCGTGTAGGGAGCACTAATGAGCTGTTTGAGTTCACTTTAGTTAGATGGTGCTCGTTAGAAACACTTCAGTGTGAGCCAGGGAGGCTGGTTTTATATCTGTAGTCCCCGGGACTTGTGTCAAACATTATATGAATGATGTTCCGCTAAGGGACCGGGTCAGGAAGGGAAAGACGATGGATGAAAGATGTCAAGGGCCAAGGGACCGGAACAAATTAATGTTTGTAGGAAGGTTTCCCCGGGTGGACAGACTCTTAGAGTAGCCGTGTTTTATTCTTGAGAAACGCTGTAGTTGTGATGTCTCTCAATGGAGTCAACGGCTAGGGACAGTGAGACAGTGAAAGGTTTAAACTGATGCAGAGAACTCTTTTCCTTCATCACCCGTGTAATCACCCCAACGAACTTTGACGGCGATTGATTTCCCTATAAACCTTAAGATTACCCTCACTAATCCCGGCTCTTGCTCATATTGGGAGTTTCCACAGTGACTGACCCACTGTCTGTTTGTGTGTGTCTGTGTCTTTCTGTGTGTGTGTGTGTGTGTGTGTGTGTCCCAGCAGGGGGGGAAGCAGGACCCGCTGCAGCCGTGGGAGGTGATCCCCAGCGAGGTGTGTGACGTGCGGCAGGTGAAGAACAGCTTCAAGAAGCTGATGAAGGCGTGTGTGCCCAGCTCCGTCAGCACCGACGCCGCCCTCAGCTTCCACCACTGCCTGCAGGACTCGGAGTGGATGAGCCTGGTGGGTGACCACCCCCTGTGTGTGTGTGTGTGTGTGTGTGTGTGTGTGTGTGTGTGTGTGTGTGTGTGTGTGTGTGTGTGTGTGTGTGTGTGTGTGTGTGTGTGTGTGTGTGTGTGTGTGTGTGTGTGTGTGTGTGTGAGGTGGGGTGTGTGTGTGTGTAATGAGGTTGGTTGTGTGTGTGTGTGTGTGTGTGTGTGTGAGGTGGGGTGTGTGTGTGTAATGAGGTTTGTTGTCTGTATGATGATGGTGTGAGAGTCGGATAAAATGTGTGTATTTGTTTTTGTTTGTGTGTGTGAGAGAGCGAGGGATGTTGTGTGTGTGTGTGTGTGTGTGTGTGTGTGTGTGTGTGTGTGTGTGTGTGTGTGTGTGTGTGTGTGTGTGTGTGTGTGTGTGTGTGTGTGTGTGTGTGTGTGTGTGTGTGTGTGTGTGTGTGTGTGATCATGGTAGGTGATGATGGTGTGAGAGCATGATAATGTGTGTGTGTATTCTTTTTTGTTTGTGTGTGTGTTTGAGAGGGATAGTGTGTGTTTGTATGTAAGATACTAGTGTGTGTGTGTGTGTGTGAGATGGAGTGTGTTTGTCTGAGAGGAATAATGTGTGTGTACATTGTTTTTTTTTATTTGTGTGTGCGTGCAGTTATGGAGGATCCTTTTGGCTATAAGTTTGTGTGTGTCTGTGTGTGTGTGCGTCCACTAGACTCAGTTTGTGTGTGTCTGTGACTTGATGCTGATTTCTTTGTGATGTTTTGTTGAGCACAGTGTGTTCGCCTATAGGACTTCTTGTTTTATGGATACATGTTTTTGTATGGAATAGTTGTGGTCGCACATTTTGTGACGCAAGATGTGTGTTCAAGAGAGCGGTGTCTGTGTGTGTGTGTGTGTAAGTGTGATGGATGGTGATTCATGATTTGTTTGTGATTATGAAGATAAGCCTGGTGTGTTAGCTTGTGCGTAGGTATTTGTATCCTGTAAACATGTTTGTGTTTGCAAAGGTTATCTCGATCTCAAGACTTAAGATGCCTGTGTGTGTGGATGTGTGTGTGTGTGTGTGTGTCTCTATGGATGTGTGTGTGCGTCTCTCTCTGGTTGTGTGTGGTGTCTCTGGATGTGTGTGTGTCTCTTTCTTGATGTGTGTGTGTCTCTCTATCTCTGGATATGTGTGTGTGTGTGGTGTCTCTCTGGATGTGTGTGTGTGTGTGTGTGTGTGTGTGTGTGTGTGTGTGTGTGTGTGTGTGTGTGTGTGTGTGTGTGTGTGTGTGTGTCTCTATCTCTGGATATGTGTGTGTGTGTGTGTGTGTGTGTGTGGTGTCTCTGAATATGTGTGTGTGTGTGTGTGTCTCTATCTCTGGATATGTGTGCGTCTCTCTCTGGTTGTGTGTGGTGTCTGGATGTGTGTGTCTCTGGATGTGTGTGTGTGTTGGTCTCTTTCTTGACGTGTGTGTGTCTCTGGATGTGTGTGTGTCTCTGGATGTGTGTGTGTGTGTGTGTCCAGCTCAACAAGGTGCTGCAGGTGTCCGTCCTGGTGGTGGAGCTGCTGGATAAAGGCTCCTCAGTGATGGTGAGCCTGGAGGACGGCTGGGACGTCACCACACAGGTGAGGCCACGCACGCACGCACGCTCTCTGTCTCTGTCTCTGTCTCTGTCTCTCTCTCTCTCTCTCTCTCTCTCTCTCGTATACACGCACGCACACATATACACGCACATATAAACACACACATATAAACACACACATATAAACACACATATAAACACACACACATATAAACACACACACACGCATACATACATACATATACACACACACATTAATATAAAATTGAGTTGTTTACTCTAATAAAGTAAAAGAAGATGTGGGTTTGTCATTAGCCGCTGTCAGCTGATAGAATCTGGTAGCGGCCCGAGACAGCATGGTCCAGTCTGTAACGAGCCCCCCCCCCCCAGGTGGTGTCCCTGGTGCAGCTGCTGTCGGACCCGTACTACCGCACCTTCGACGGCTTCCGGCTGCTGGTGGAGAAGGAGTGGCTGTCGTTCGGCCACCGCTTCAGCCACCGGGGGGCCCAGACGCTGGCCTCCCAGAGCAGCGGCTTCACCCCCGTCTTCCTGCAGTTCCTCGACTGCGTGCACCAGGTAGGACCGCAGGGGGGGCCACGCCCACCTGGGGGGGGGGGGGGCACGCCCACCTGGGGGGGGGGGGGGGGGGGGGAGGTGCGCAATAGGGCACGTGCGCAATAGGGTCCCGGCTGCAGGGTCGGCCACGCCCAAACGGGGGGCTATTCCCGCTCTCACCTCTAGGTGGAGCCTCTGGACCTCAAAGTCTTTGCCAGACAAATTTCTTTAATGATAGAAATGGTGAAAGGTAAATACACATTCAAACATACATACGTGTGTGTGTGTGTGTGTGTGTGTGTGTGTGTGTGTGTGTGTGTGTGTGTGTGTGTGTGTGTGTGTGTGTGTGTGTGTGTGTGTGTGTGTGTGTGTGTGTGTGTGTGTGTGTGTGTGTGTATTTCTGACATGCACCGTACACCTTTGTCAACACGCTTCACCGGTCTAGAGAATGTCTCTCAGTGGCTCTTGACCTCACTTCCTGTTTGTAAATCCTACTGACGTGGATTGCTTCGGGTCCAGGAAGTGATGTCACGACCCTCCGAGAGAGACGGATGTCTTTATGGTGTGCAGTGGCAGCAACACACTCTTTGCACCTTCCACTTATTATGGGATGGATAGGGCTGAGTTCAAGCTGCTTCCTCTCTCTCCATCTATCTCTCGCTGTCAAACGTTAACCTAGATGGCACAAATGAGTTTGTCAGGAAGAGTGGAACAATAGGTCCTGCCTACTGTCTTAACCCGGGGCCCAGAGCTCTTGTCTGACAGTCATTCATTCATTCGCTGGGTAGCGTCAGATGCATAGATTTTCAATCCTATCTTGTAACTATTTGAATGTGCTTAAATCTTAAGTCTGCTGTTGGGGGACTGAATTTGCTTAATATTTGTTACTCACTAGTGAGTGACAGCCAGTCCAATCAACAAGTTGGATTTTTTGTGTTTTTTTTTTAATAAAAATCAACAAAACCAGTGGGAAACCACAGACTGCTGAATGGAAATGTCTTGTAGTTGTATAAGTTACTTTAGTGTTTTTACCCTGCAGATACACAAATCGTACTTTGTTGATGATGTATTCATCCAGACACACTCCATCCATGTCATATTATAACTTTTCTTATAATACAATAATAATTTGTTGATAATTAGCAGTTCAAACCTCTAATAATATTTCTATAGATCTTGCTTTCTGCTAAATCGTATCTATTTAATTTTTATCATTTTATTTCATTGTATGACTGTTTCAATATGAAGCACTTTGAGTCTGCCTCGTGTATGAAAAGTGCTGTATAAATAAAGTTGCCTTGCCTTGTATAACAGCCTCTCCTTCCCCCTCAGATCCACCTGCAGTTCCCCATGGAGTTTGAGTTCAGCCAGTACTACCTGAAGTTCCTCGCCTACCACTACGTCTCCAACCGCTTCAGGACCTTCCTGCTCGACTCGGACTACGAACGCATCGAACTAGGTCAGTCCCCTCCCCTCAACCACGCCCAGGTGCATCCTGGGAGTTCTGCCTACCACGTGGCATCCCCAATGCGCACCGACCTCATGTCCGTTCAGAGGTCTAGTTGATTGCCATTTTAAATCTATCTTTGGTGTAAACAAACCGAAATCTGCTGTTGGGTCACTGAATCTGTTTTATATTTGGCACTAGTGGTGAGTGACAGCCAGTGCAGCCAATCAACACAAAATGATAGTGAGGAAATGACCAAATAAGTAAAGTCTGCCTGTCTGCCTGTCTGCCTGTCTGTCTGCCTGTCCGTCTGTCTCTCTGTCTGCCTGTCTGTCTGTCTGCCTGCCTGTCTCTGTGTGTGTAGGGGTGCTGTATGAGGAGAAGGGGGAGAGGAAGGCCCCCCAGGTGTGTAAGTCCGTGTGGGACTACATCGACCGGCTCAACAAGAAGACCCCCGTCTTCTACAACTACATGTTCTCCCCCGAGGATGAGGAGGTAAGGGGGAACGCACTGACACACTCACCATCTCACTCACTCACTCAATCACCCTCACACTCACTCAATCACCCTCACACTCACTCAATCACCCTCACACTCACTCAATCACCCTCACACTCACTCACCCCTTCACCCCCACACACACAGAGCTGGTCCTTAGTCCTAGCCCTCTAATACCCCCCCGTCCCCCCTCTGCCTCCCAGGTACTCCGGCCCTACAGCCACATCTCCAACATGAAGCTGTGGGACTTCTACACGGAGGAGACCCTCTCGGAGGGGCCCTCCTTCGACTGGGAGCTGGGGCGGAGCCGGCAGGAGCGGCCGGCCGAGGAGCCGGCGGCGGCGGACAGCAGCGGGCCCACGTCCCAGCGCCAGATCGTCTGGCCCTGCTACCACAGCCGCAGCAAGCTGCTGCCCGACGCCATCACCAAGCTGCTGCAGGTGAGCGGCCTGGCACCCAGCCGTTAGCATCCCTAGCACCCAGCCGTTAGCATCCTGGCATTGGACCCTAGCGGCTAGCGGTTAGCGTCCTAGCATTGGACCCTAGCGGCTACCGGTTAGCGTCCTAGCATTAGAACCTAGCGGCTACCGGTTAGCGTCCTAGCATTGGAACCTAGCGGCTACCGGTTAGCCTCCTAGCATTGGAACCTAGCGGCTACCGGTTAGCGTCCTAGCATTATAATCTAGCTGCTTCCGGTTAGCGTCCTAGCATTGGATCCTAGCGGCTACCGGTTAGCGTCCTAGCATTAGAACCTAGCGGCTACCGGTTAGCGTCCTAGCATTAGAACCTAGCGGCTACCGGTTAGCGTCCTAGCATTAGAACTTGGAGACTAGCGGTTCACATCCTATCATTTTGACCCCAGAGGCTACCGGTTAGCGTCCTAACATTGGAACCTAGCGGCTAGCATTAGAACTGAGCCGCTACAGGCCAGCATCCTAGCATTACCACCTAACAGCTGCAGGGCGGAATCCTAGAATAAGCTTGCAGCTGCTACAGGTTAGCACAATTTTGCCACATACATATTAGCACTAAGCAGGCTACAGGTTAGCATCAAACCACTACATAAAAGTCTTAACCTAGCTTAGCCTTACTAACAAGAGCATTGCAGCATTAGCTCGCAGCAGCGACAGGATAGCCTCATCGTACAGACACCTAACGTGTGTCTGCCTGCGCCTCACAGGACATCCAGAGCCTTGAGGCGGAGCTGGGCCAGACGTCGGAGAAGTGGAAGGACACCTGGGACAAGATGAAAAACGCGCAGAGGGGCGAGGCCAAGCTGGAGAGCAAGGTAGCGCCGCGGGGCCGCTAGCTCCTGACGCACCACACGGACACGGCGTCTCGGCTCGTGAACGGCGGGTCTTCAAACACAATTAAAGTTAATTACCTAATATCTACCATGGCTGTGTATCGGCAGATTATCCCAGGGGAAAGAAAGATTTTGGGCAGATGGTTAAATTTTCTTTATATTATAATCTAATCAGACACTGACCTCTAGTGGCCACTGGTTGAAACGCGGTGGAGAGCACACGGCGAGTCCCTGATGAGTCCGTCTAACCCCCCTGGTCGTCCTTCCGCCCCCAGCCCTCGTTCTCCAGCTCCCTCTTCATGACCTCCAACCCGGGGCACCAGCGGCGGTCCCACGGCGTGGTGATGCAGGAGGGGGGCGTGGGTCTGGACGGCCAGCCGAGCCCCACCTCCACGCCGGCGGCCGGGCGGCCCAGCGCCAGCACCAGCGCCCTCTACTCCCAGTTCCAGAGCACCGAGAGCGACAACCGGTGAGGGAGGGAGGGGGGACGCTTCAGTGTGTTAGCGCTGTGTTCGGCTGACCACAGCCTGCTGAATGGACATGAGTTTGGGTTCAGTTAAGTTATTCTAGCGTGTTTACCCTGAAATCAGCAGGAAGTGTGTTTAACCTGCACTCTTCAAAGCAAAGCCCGCTGAACGGAAATGGTTTTGATAAAATGAGTTACTTAACTTTGTTTACCCTGAAATCAGCAAACCCTCATGTGCTGAATGGAAATGTGTTTTAGTTAAAATACGTTACTGAAGTGTGTTTAGCCTGCATTAGGCAAACCACAGCTTGTCGGATGGAAATGTTTTGGTTAATATATATGTTACTCAGAGTGCTACCCTGTACACAACGTGCTGAATGGAAATCCTTTTAAGTTCTGATAAAATGTATTTACCTTCTGATTAAATAAAACCATTAAGATACCGTTTGAAGCTATGCTTTAGATACGTTTTCGCCTCGCAACCCCGACAGAAGATCCCCCCCCCCCCCCCCCTTCAGGTTCCAAAGATGTCGTGCCCCAGTTTTATGAATGACCAGCGTGTGTGTGTGTGACACCCCCCCCCCCCCCCCCCCCCCCCCAGGAGCTTTGAGGGCATCCTGTTCAAGAGGGGTGCGCTGCTGAAACCATGGAAACCACGCTGGTTCGTCCTGGACAAGACCAAGCACCAGGTGAGACACCTGTGACCAACGAGCCTGGCCAACCACCAGGGCTCTGGAACCCTTCGGCTCGTTATAGATCTCACAAAGGGCGTCGCCAAAAGGCCTCCGGACGCCATTGGATAGGCCTAGAACCAATCACAGCCACGAAACGGGTGACCGCACCGAGTGATGATTCATTTTTTAGTTTTCTTCTCAACAAAGAATTTAAATGCAGTCGTCTGTCGTTCTTAGCAGAATCAACAGACCGTTCTACATCAGCGGCAGCCATCTTTGTTGTTGTCTCAATGCCATCATCTTCACCCCGCCTCATGTTGGATAAAGGCCTGTGATTGGTCGGTCCACCTCCTACCGGTGTTTGTGATGCGAGTGGAGCCGGCGAGACGGGTCTGGTTCCCAAGGCTCATGTTCATCCCCTCATTCCTCTCTCTCCTCCTCCCCCTCCCAGCTGCGTTACTACGACAGCCGGCAGGACAAGGAGTGCAAAGGAGTGATCGAGCTGGGGGAGGTGGAGTCCGTCATACCGGGAACGCCCACCATGGGGGCGCCCAAGAACATCGAGGAGAAGGCCTTCTTTGACGTGAGTGGGGTCCACCTAGCCTGGCTAATACCAGACCTCGTCTCAGCCTACAATGAGACAATCATTTTCTCGTGTTTGAGGCGTGGTTTACGATTGCCCGGAGCCGTCTGTCTGTTGGGCGCTACGAATGTCTATCATATGAGTCTGTACGTAGCTCATAGCCAATCGTATCAATTTAACCAGATGACCTTAGCCTGGGTATAATACCCATGCTGCCTTGCGCGCGATTTCATTTCGCTCTGCTAGGCAAAACTACTAAACTACTTAGAACACGATCTAAGGCCGCATCGAAAGGTAACTTCGCGTCTGCTGCCGTTTTGGATCCGTAAGCTACAAGCTTTGACGCCGCATAGACGTCGTCATCGTCTTGACGACGTCTAGTTCTGCGCCGTTCTGCGATCCGTTCCCTATCTCAGGCGAAAATCGGATCCATGGAATCCATGCTGCCTAGCAGCGTGAAATGAAATCGTGCGCAAGGCAGCCTGGGTACAGCCAGGCCAGAGTACACCTGGGTTGTGGGCGGGATAGCCCAGGCTGCAGTCTACCTGTGTTGGCGTCCTCGCAGACATTGGGGTTGGAACACAGAACCTTCCAGCGATCCCGACACACGCACGTTCTTTAGTGTGTCATGATCTCAGAAGGATGCTTGGTTCCAATAAGTACATTTTTCAGAAGAAAGAGAAACAATATTTCGCTGTAGGAACAGTAAGGATGTTCGTCCAACCCAAGCACTTAGTTATGTTAACTATTTATATATTTTTGTAAGGATGAACTAATCGTCTGTTCTTACTTAATAGTGCGTATATTAAAATATCTGAGGATTGACCAATCGTCTCGTCTCTCTCCCCCAGCTCAAGACGACCAAACGCGTGTACAACTTCTGCGCCCAGGACAGCCTGAACGCACAGCTGTGGATGGACAGCGTGCAGAGCTGTCTGTCGGACGCCTGAGGCAGGAATGGGCGGGACTTACGCCCTCCAACCAGAAAGGACCGAAACGGAGCGCACTCAGAGATGCCGCGGGGGACAGCCTGACGGACAGCTCGGCCCGGCCAATCCCAGGTCCAGCTGGGACCCTTTGGGGAGTGGCCTTTTTTTGTCCCTTTGTTTAGCTGGGTTCAAGTGTTTGCCAGAGTCGGACTAATGATGTCACGTCATAGTGTTTAAAACTTTTTTTTCATATAAAATAACAAAAAAGAAATCAACAAAAATAAAATAAAGTCGTCATCCCCCGCCCCCCCCCACTCCCCGCCCTGATGACCACTTCCTGTCGCCGACAAACAACGGAAAAATGCAGCATGGCAACCATCTCACACTCTGCTGTTGCCAGGGCGACCCTACGGCTGCGCGCGTGCAAGCATGGCGACCAATCACGAGCCTCCAAGCCCTCCCCTACTATAAACTCCACCCCTTAGGGACTGCGACCCAACAACCCGTCATTCCACCGGAGGTTTGGATGACATACTTCCTGTCGGGGGAGACGCTGAGTGACAGAACTGACCCCCCCCCCCCCCCCCCCCCCCCCCTCGGCTACGGCCTCTCACTGCCTGACGGACGGCTGATCGGGCCAATAGGAGGCCTTGCTTACCGGTTATGAAGGATTCACCTTTTTATCCCCGTCTTCATCCTCCTCCTCCCCGCTCCGTTGGTGACTCATGCTGCCATACTGTGAAAGCCATCGCAGCGCCCCCCGGTGGTCCGAAGTGGGAGTGTTCCCGTTGGAGATGGTCGTTGGTTCTCATCTCAGACTGTTTACTGAACACACGCACCCACACGGATCGACGTCGTTCAAAACCACTATTAACGATTTCACTTTTAACATTCACGGAATTCCTTTTTTATCAAAAAGGACCAAGGGCAGGGAAACTTTATTTTGATTGAGACCAACGATTACAGGTGAGCGATTCCAGACTGATGTGAGGGATTAAGGGGCGCTGTACAGAGAGTGGAATTGTCGAATTTATCGGAGGGAATTTTCCATGTTGTGCGCCGATGCCCGAAGTTTTCTTTTTTAAGGTGCGTCGGATTCTCATTCCAACCGATGGCGACGGTCGGGCGACTTGGAAAACAAACGCAGCAAATGATTCAGCAAGTTTATGATTCACTAGTTTTTTTAACACCGCCAGTGGAATTCAGAGCGTTTGCCATTAATCTATTTATCTAGAATAGATGAATCGTCATCAAAAAATAACCTTGAACAGCAAATGTGTTGCAGTCGATGTAGAGCTAGCTAAAATCAACGGTTAACGCTTCAGCAACTTCCGAACATCGTGATCGTTCTCCAGTTCGGCTTCAGTCCGCGTAGGTCGGCTAGTTTTATTTTTCTCTTGGAGGTATTTTAAATCCTGTCCTATCCGGTTTTGAGAAATTATTTTGAATCTTGATTTTTTTTTTTTATATTGCCACTGATCTTTTATTTTTTATCGGAAACAGTTGAAGACACCATCACGCACACACACACACACACACACACACATGTACATGGGACACAGGCTCACCACCCTCATCCACACCTGCTATGTAAAATATGGTTCTACTGCTGTCTCGTTGAATATAAAATTTGAATTGTAGATTATTTTTTGTGTCTAATAACTCCCTTGTATATACTACTCCAGATTTGTATGTAACGTTATGGTAGTAATTTATTTAACTTTTGTCCTACAGTAGAATTCCGCAAGTACCACTTTTATTTTGAAAATTAGGAATCCAATGTGCCATTTTGTTTATTTCTGTATTAATGTGACTAATGCTACTACTTTTTTTTAAGAAAAGGAAAAAAGTACCAGTAAACCCACAACGTCTTTCGGTTTTTTTTTAACAACGTTTGTCCATTTTCATTTTCGATGTCGACCCATTCGTTAAGAGTGGACCTATAGTGTATTAGTGGTTAAAAGTCTCTAAAACGTGGCTTAATCATTTTTTTTTTAAGGCAGGTTCAACTTGTAGTTTGTATCTTAACTGTGCTGGTGGTCTCAATAAAAACAAACGACATGTTGCCTTTCAGCGGACCGTTCTGGTGATTTGGGTTCCGGTTGTTCTGAACTCCCGCGTCATTCAGAGTGACGCAGACTCCGCCGCATATTGCAGTGTTGTTTTTTTTAACATGGTTACATGTACTGTGATGCTAGTGTCCTCCATCAATCAAAAGTATTGGTATATTAAAAACATTTCAGTGGAAAAATAAAATGACAGAATCCAAAGTCAAGATGTTCAATTAAAATGCATAATGTGCAATAAATTACTTTTGTCTTGATTGATCCAATTCGATATAGATGTTGATTGAAATCAACAATAGACCGACTCCATCTGACCGTTTTACTGCCAGCCATGAGTTATACATGTTGCTAACCCTTTTAAAAAACGAATGATATTTGCCACAGGACTTGTACATCGTGGCGTCACATCGCAATTATCGCCTCCATTTTGGAAGCACAGGAATGCTAGATATTTGTCGGTAGTTAGAAGTTGGTAATTGTTAATTAATTAATCTTTCAAATTATGGTTTGAAACTATGGCCTGTCCAGTTTACCAGGCCTACTATCGAGTCGATACATAGCGTCTAAAGGTGGATGTCAATCTTGAGATATAGGCCTATTTCAAAATCCCATTATAAAACGGTGGGCTTAAATCCACGTTGACAATTATTTTAACGTTTCTGGGAAGCTAAAGTTTGCAACAAAAAAAAAAATATGGTGCAATTAGGCACATTGAGTCAGCGCAGACACGGCGCTCAAATAACTAACTTAATTTTCCAAAAAGCCTTAAGCCTACCTTACTGGACGCTTGGCCTGGTTCGTATCGGGTCCAGTTGCGTGTTGCGTCCAAACCACAGCTCCCAAATACATTGAAGTAAGCAGGAATTTGCAAAAAAGGGGACGAAGCAAGCGTCCATACAGTCAAACATTTAGTAATAACGTTATGAGCGCCAATTGCCTGCACCTGTTCCCACTTCCAAGGCTCATTAGCGCCAATCAGGGTGTTTGTTCGAGTCCCCACCAGGGGACAGTATTTCCACTACTTGTGTTCATTCTTTTTAGGTATCAAAAATGGCTCTTACACGTTTCCAAATGAGATCTGCACTTGATAAAAGTTTTATTAATTAAAACGTCCCAATAATAGTTGACTGAACGAGTAAAAATATAGTAATCTCGACCATATATTACTTATTTTAGACGAAGGCCTGTTAACCATATGCATACAATAAAGACCCCCCTTGCACACATATTTGAAAAATATTCTATATATTGAATTAGTAGTTAAAACAAAATGTTCACAAAAAAGATCAAACCATTATGGCTTTGCAGCATCTCCAAACATTACCTTCTGTGCCAGGATATGATTGGTCAACATCGGACCCACCCCCCACCAATGACTTCCTCCCACAAAGACTCCCCCCTCCCAAATGCCCATATCTGAACCCATGCATCGAAAAGAAAGCATACAAATGTATGGATAACTCCGCATACAGCCGTCCAGTACTCCGAAAGGAGCTTCGAAGGCCTCCGAACGACACTTGACACCAGGTCACACTCAGTGGTGTGGGTTCAACTTTAGAGGAACTAATCCTAATAGCAGCACCACAACCCTGGGTGTAAACGGGCTCAGAATCATCGGTCCAACGAGCGCCTAGGACCGCAATATGACACTGCTACTTAACACAGATCAAAACACAACCCGTTCGGTTTTGTGGCAAAATGAAGAAGACGAAACTGGACCGGAACAGCCTCACCGCTCAGCATCACACCTGGAGAGGCGGCGTCGACTTATTTCGTGCGGGAGACGCGTGTTAACATTATGCTGAGCGCTGAATGGACAGGAGCAACCGGACACTATTCACGTTCAGGTCTGTGAACTTTGACCCCACAACTATACCTTATGTTAAAGTTAAGAGACCATCACAAAAGACTGCGATCGTTTTTTGGATTGTTTTCAAGTGACACGGAAGGGAGGACACAACGGGACGACTGTTTGTCATAAGGCGAAGCTGACGCGTGGTACCGGTCAACACCTGTCGGCTCCACCGAGGTAGACGCACGGGGACGTGGAGGCGCGCGTGTGTGTGTGTGTGGGTCCCCCTGCAAACGGGAGGGGTCACGCATCCGATGGACAAAACCTCCGGGTAATTACGGTTTTAGCCAGACACTTAATTTCAGATTTGTTTAACAATGATAAGTAGACCAGGGAGTGGACTCGGGTGACGTGGGACGGTCTCCGGTGTCGATGCGGTTCCTCTGGGAGATTGCGGGGTTTGGGTCGGGTGCGGGGGTTCATTTTGTCGCTTACGAGCCCGACGCGTGAATGTGTTCGTTTTTTGGAGAAAAACAAAACAAATAATAAGAAGAAACGGAAGCAACAAAGACAGAAATCGATAGGATTGCTTGTAAAATTACTTTCTTTTTTTTTCTTTTTAAATGTGGATAATATTTTTTTTGTATATAGGTAGATAATGTTTGGTTGATTTGAACAGGGGGAAAGGAGGAATGGGGAACAGGGAGGAGAACGTAAAAGGTCATTACAATCAGAAGGTCTTCGCTCACTAGCTAGGTCAACAGAAAACCAGTTCAACATGCAGTGAAAGGAGAACGGAAAAGAAATAAACACTAAATAGATTCAGTACTCCAAAAACCGCCACGAGATCATATCCAAATTAGTTTCGCCCGTGACTAATACCGCGTAATTGACGTTGTCCTCCAACAAATTGATTAAAAAAAAAAAAAAAATAGCAAAGAAAAATAAAGATGAATTTCATAATAATTTGTTTTTAAATAAAATGGCTAATTGACATTATTGCACATGTGCAAAAGAGACAGTAATACTAACTAGCTGTAGACCCTCCCCCCTCCCCCACCACCATCCCCTCAATCGCTGCGGACTCCCCTCAAGCACTTTATATAAAAACATTCGGGAAAACCTGACAGACCGACCAAGAGGAAGAGGAGGATGAGAACGAGTCGAATCCAAAGAACCGCTGGTTAAAAACCTGGCTGGGGGGGGGGGGGGGGGGGGGGGGGCAGGGGGGTGAGAGAACACTCAGACGTTGTGCGATACAGTACAGTGTAGGGTGAAGAAGTGCTTCCTTTGAGCTCGACCGCAACACGGATCCGCCCCAGGGAACGGTTCCTCCTGTTGAGGCCTCGGTTGGGTTCTGATAAACGCTAACCTGTGCTATCCACGAGGAAGAGGGGAGGAGGGGGAAGAGGAGGAAGAGGGGAGGAGGGGGAAGAGGAGGAGGAGGGCGAAAGAAGAGGAAGAGGGAGAGGAGGGGGAAGAGGAGGAAGAGGGGGAAAGAAGAGGAAGAGGAGGGCGAAAGAAGAGGAAGAGGGAGAGGAGAAACAAGGTGAAGGAGGTGGGAGAGGAAGAGTGGGAGGGAGAGGAGAAAGGGATGAAGAGGAGATAGAGGGAGGCGAAGGAGGAAGAGGAGCAAGAGGGGGAGGAGGAGGAGGAAGAGAGGGGGAGGAGGAGGGAGAGGAGAAAGAAGGGATAGGAAGAGAGGGAATGCTGTTTAGATGCTGGGCTGTGTTCCTTGGAGACTGTTGCTACATACAGAAGAGCCCCTGGACCTGCTCTGAAGGGGGGACACCGTGGGGAGGGGCAGGCCGAAGGAGGAGAGGAACATAAAATGGAACTGGCTTCAGCAGACGGCTCCTCAGACCGCGGGGGGGGGGGGGTCGCGGTTTCGATCTCCGCCTTGCCTCTTTGATTTTTGTACATCGTCCCGCCTCCTCGCGCCGGGGGGGGCTGTTGATTGGCAGTGTCCAGGTCCAATGAGGTGGCAGAGTGAGTCAGTCCTTTTTTAAAAACCCAGAGATTGGCGGCGGAGGCTTGTTTCTTTTTGCTTTATTTTTTCTGCTTTGTGGGATTTCTGTCCCCCTCCCCCCCCCCCCACCCTCCTCCTCCTCCTCCTCCCGGGTCGGTCGGGGTCTGACCCGGGACGCGCTCCGACCCGGTCCGGGGGTCCAGGACGCGGCCAGACCTCCGGGACGGGGGTGGGGCGGGGGGGGGACGGGGGTGGGAGACGGTGGGGTGGGGCGGGTGGCGTACCTCCGGGCGCGCTCTCAGACGGGCCCGTTCACGGACACCTCGGCCGGCTTGGGGTCCTCCCTGGGTGGGGGGGGGGGGGGGGAGAGGTTAGAGACGTGGGGGTCCTTAGGGGCTTTCACTCAGGCAGAGGAGCAACGGGAGAGAGATAAACAGGACAGGGAGAAAAATGAACATTAAAAAAAGAAATGGAGTAACACAATTGTAGAAGGAAAAGGAGTAGAAGTGGAAAAGGTTATGTATGAAAAGAAAAAATGAATTAAGAGGGGAAAGAAAATAGTCAAAGCAAAAGAGTAAAAATCAGAAATAAAATAGACAAAAAAAAAAGATTGATGAATAAAAAATAAAATGAAAATAAAGATGGTTTTTATAATGTGCATTTTTCGAATAATAAAAAAAAAAAAAAAAATCGCTACAAAAACCACAGGGATCCAACCTGTTGGCTTGGACCCCTAATGAAGAGAAAAGTAACAAAAAAAAACGAAAGGTGAAAACGGAAAAAAAAGGCGGAGCCTCAAAGCGCGGCCGTGGGACACCTACTTCCTGTCGGCCTGCGCACTCGGCGGCGCGTCGGCAGAACACGGCTGCTCAGCGGCCATCACAGGGGGATCCGCCAGGGAGAGCTTCTCCAGGGAGAGGGGGCTCTCCTCACTGCAACACACACACACACACACACACACACACACACACACACACACACACACACACACACACTTTGGTCAGGGGGGGGGGGTCAGAGAGCAGCCAGGACCCCTGTCCTGGTGAGTGTCAGGACCCCCCCCCCCCCCCCCCCCTCCGTGGTACCGGGGGCCGGACCCACCTCTTGAGGTCTTTCTGCTCGTCGGTCGGGGCGGCAGCGTCTTCCGTTACCATGGCGACGGTCGCCGCCGCCGCCGCCGTGTCTCCCGCCACGCCGACGGAGGCGGGGGGGGTGCTGCTGTCCGACGCGGCGGGGGGGGGCTTTGGCGCCGCTCCTGAGGAGACAGACGGACACACGTCAAGCTGGGCCGAGTTACGGACTCATACCGGAGGTCCGGGGGAAACTTTAGAGGGGGACTGCAGAAGCACGAGCGGGAAACTTTAGGGTTAAAAAGTCAAGACTCACACACTCCCAGGTCACTCACACTCACCAACTAGCTCTCACTCACTCACACTAACCCTCACTCACAGACTCACCCTCACTCACTCAGCCCCACTAATGCACTCACTGACTCTCACACACTAAAGGGCTGATTATGGCTCCATGTCAACGCAATGGAAGGGTTAGAGGTTCACGACTGCGTCGAAGCGTCTGCCTGGTCCTTGGGTTGCGTCGACGTGGAACCAAAATCAGCCCTTTACTCTCTCAAACTCAAACACTAACACACACTCTCACCCTCACCCACTCTCACTCTCACCCTCACCCACCCTCACCCTCACCCACCCTCACCCACTCTCACTCTCACCCACTCTCACCCTCTCACTCACCCTCACCAGTAGCAGCAGCAGCGGGTCCGCTCTTGTCCTGGTTGTGTTTGGCTTCTTTGTCTGCGACTCCCGAGTCCACAGGAGAGCTGCACCTAGGGCCAGCCTGGCTGCTGCAGGACACACGGACACGTCAACACGGACCGGACACACGGACACGTCAACACGGACCGGACAAACGGACACGTCAACACGGACCGGACACACGGACACGTTAAGGACACGTTAACACCGACCGGACACGTTAACACCGACCGACCGCCAACAATCATGATAACAGAACATAAATCTGAGAAAATGACGATCTAAAAAACATTCTGATTTTCGGCAAATATCGACTTCAGCTAGTGAGCTTCAGTCCGGTCCTGTAATCCAGTCCAGTAATCCGGTCCCCGGTCCAGTGGAGTTGCTACTGGACTGGGCTTCAGCCTTCTAGCTGGAGCTGCTTGAGCCTCAGTCCGGTCCAGTGCTCCGGTCGGACCGGAGCACTGGACCGGACTGAGGCTCACGACCGTGGACCGGAGCACTGGACCGGACTGAGGCTCACGGTCGTGGACCGGAGCACTGGACCGGACTGAGGCTCACGACCGTGGACCGGAGCACTGGACCGGACTGAGGCTCACGACCGTGGACCGGAGCACTGGACCGGACTGAGGCTCACGACCGTGGACCGGAGCACTGGACCGGACTGAGGCTCACGACCGTGGACCGGAGCACTGGACCGGACTGAGGCCCAAGCAGGTCCTCTGCTGGACCACTAGCTGCGCTGCGCCCCGTCTCGAGGCGTGGGCGCTCACCCGCAGAAGGGCTGGAACTGGGTGAAGTTGGCCCAGCCGGTCCCCTGCTGAGAGTCTCCCGGGCTCCCCCCCGCTGCCTCCCAGCCCACCGGGGACGGGGACGTCGTCGTGGGGCCCCCCGCCTCCCCGAAGCTGGCCGTCCAGCTCGGAGCTACGGGGACGGGGACGGGGACGGGGACACACACACACACACACACACACACACACACACACACACACACACACACACACACACACACACACACACACACACACACACACACACACACACACACACACACACACACACAAAGTGTCAGAGTCACCACGTCAAGACCGGCCTTCTTCTTGAGCCGATGTCCGGACATATCTCTCTGTTTTGGCACTTAACTTACTTATCGTGTATCGTCTTATCCTAGCTATCTCTGTTGCGTACGGGGAACGGGCTAACCTAGCGATTGTTAGAGCTTGGATCTATGAGCATCCTCACTGATCTATGAACATCCTCACCATATATCGCCGACGGCGATATATGGTTGTTTCTCTTTCTTCGGACAAACGTGCTTCATTGTTAAATCGCTTTGGATAAAAGTGCCCGCTACATGCCCTGAATGTAAACGTCAGCAGTCCCAAAGGGAGTGTGTTTGAACCCCCCATGCGTCTTCTGACTGTAAAAGCTGTTTTGCTTGTATGCATGTGTATGTATGCATGTGTGTGTGTCTGTCGATTATAGCACTAACTCTGCGGTCCTTCCATAGATTCCTTCCTTGCAAACTATTAGAGTTTACTTCTTGCCCTCTAGTGGTTAGGGCTTGGGGGGGGTCATAGATACACAACCTGAGCTAAGCCCTTTGAGACTGTACCTGTGAGTAGGAGCAATACAAATACAATTGAATGTAAAAGAGGCTTGGTGGGGTTGGTGGAGGGTGGGGTGTTGGAGTGGGTGGGGTTGGTGGAGGGTGGGGTGTTGGTGTTGGAGTGGGTGGGGTTGGTGGAGGGTGGGGTGTTGGAGTGGGTGGGGTTGGTGGAGGGTGGGGTGATGGTGTTGGAGTGGGTGGGGTTGGTGGAGGGTGGGGTGTTGGAGTGGGTGGGGTTGGTGGAGGGTGGGGTGATGGTGTTGGAGTGGGTGGGGTTGGTGGAGGGTGGGGTGATGGTGTTGGAGTGGGTGGGGTTGGTGGAGGGTGGGGTGTTGGAGTGGGAGGGGTTGGTGGAGGGTGGGGTGTTGGAGTGGGTGGGGTTGGTGAAGGGTGGGGTGTTGGAGTGGGAGGGGTTGGTGGAGGGTGGGGTGTTGGAGTGGTTGGGGTTGGTGGAGGGTGGGGTGATGGTGTTGGAGTGGGTGGGGTTGGTGGAGGGTGGGGTGTTGGAGTGGGTGGGGTTGGTGGAGGGTGGGTTGTTGGAGTGGGTGGGGTTGGTGGAGGGTGGTGTGATGGTGTTGGAGTGGGTGGGGTTGGTGGAGGGTGGGGTGTTGGAGTGGGTGGGGTTGGTGGAGGGTGGGGTGATGGTGTTGGAGTGGGTGGGGTTGGTGGAGGGTGGGGTGTTGGAGTGGGTGGGGTTGGTGGAGGGTGGGGTGATGGTGTTGGAGTGGGAGGGGTGATGGTGTTGGAGTGGGTGGGGTTGGTGGAGGGTGGGGTGTTGGAGTGGGTGGGGTGATGGTGTTTGAGTGGGTGGGGTTGGGGTTACCTGCGTCTGAGAGCTGCTGCTGCTGCTCCTGCTGCTGCGTCTGCGTGGACTCCTCCTCCTCCTCCCCCTCCTCCTCCCCCTCCTCTTCCACCTCCTCCTCCTCCTCCTCTTCGTCCGAGCCGGACCCGGAGCCCGTGTCCCGGTCGCCCCCGTTCTCCAGGCTGCCCCTGGAGCTGCCCTCCGTTGTGCTGGACACCCCGAACCTGGAGGTGAACCCCAAGAAGGTCATACATGGATAACCTAGTAACCCCAAGAAGGTTCAGACAGTCTCTGCAGACCTGGCCTGGGTTCGGCCAATCAGCACCGTTTATATCGAACTATGGGGGGCGGGTTTAACACAATGACTGACTCAGAGGACCACCCAATGGGAGCATCGTTTGGCCTACCTCGCTCAGGACTTTGAGTGACAGACCCACGGGGGGGCGGGGCCACCTCGTTTTAGACTTCGAGTGACAGACCCCTTGGGGGGCGGGGCCTACCTCGCTCTGGACTTTGAGTGACAGACCCACTTGGGGGCGGGGCCTACCTCGCTCTGGACTTTGAGTGACAGACCCACTGGGGGGCGGGGCCTACCTCGTTCTGGACTTTGCTTGCGTTGCATAGTTGATCTCCTTGTCCTCCCAGATGTCCTCCTCCTCGTCCGCGTCGTCAAACTGGCGTATCCTCTCTTTACAGCACGCCTCGAACGCGGCCGCGTTGGCCTGTTGGCACGCACACACATCGTCTTTGTTGATTCATACATCTTTCCACAAATACACATCTTAAAAAGGTACAAAGCACGGCAAAACAAACATTCGTGAAGGTACGTGCGTGGATCATGAACCCCTGATGTAGGATCACAGCGGTTCAAACACTTACACTATTATCGTCAGCATCTAGATTGAAATTGATTTCGGCAATTCGGTCAAACGTAGCACTGTGGAGGAGAACAGAGGAGAGAAGTGGGTTAAACAACGCACCGGCAACACATTTTATACAAACCCTTACAGAGACAGCTATTCACCCTTCTTTTTGAATCCCTTATTACCATCCAGTTCACAACGACTATGTAAGCGTGCACAACTATGTAATAGTGCACGACGACTATGTAAGAGTGCACGACGACTATGTAAGAGTGCACGCTTGTCGTGAATGTTCACTCTATGCAAGAGAGCACAAGGACTACGTAAGAGTGCCCGACGACCGTGTTAGCGTGCACGTTTGATCGTAGAGCCCTATAAGACATGAGCAGCAGATCTGCGATCCTCTGTCCGGGGGAGGGGAGGGGGGGGGAACGACGACGTACTTGATGTTCTCGTCGTGCTCGCTGAACTCCTCGTCGTTGAAGCCGAACTGATCCACAAAGTTGGCGGTCATCTGCTGGATCTGGTAGTCGGAGAACGCCTAGGGGCGGTGGTAACAGCTGCTCACTTACAAAACAACATCAACGCAACACAACCGCTGCCCGCCCCCACCCCAGAAAGACCCTGGTGCGGCCTGCAGCCTTAACCGCCTCCAACCCTCCTCTACACCGGGGGTGGTGGTGGTGGGGGGGCTGGCCCATTATGAAGCATTACGATCACTTTGGGGTCTTTGAATGGGGCTACATCGCCATGGAATCAGGATGTTGATGGTTAAGTCTAATTTGATGACGATGAGGAGACACGTGCCCTTAACATTATCAGAACAGGAGCGTTGAAACCCCAGAGAAGGGGAAACCAGTTCAGGCCGGAACCGTTCTTGAAATGTCTGTAGTTCTAACAACATTCAGCCTGATTTTTAATTCATTTCAACAGTTTTTTCTTTTGTTTTTTTAATCAAGACTATTAATGGCGATCATCGTTGTCCCCGCGGTGACCGTGCCAACAGCGCTGACCCCTGGCCAAGCCCTACGTTGCCGCGGCGACGGGACCCCCGGACTCCTACCTGCTGGAGCGAGAGGTCGTTGGGGAAGGGGCTCTCCATGTCGTCGTCCTCGCTGGAGGAGTGCATGTTGTGGGTGCTCACCTGAGGCACGCGCACACACACGCAGGGAGACAGAGATACACACACGCACACACACAGGGAGACAGAGACACACAGGGAGAGAGAGACACACACACACACACCCAGGGAGAGAGACACACAAACACAGAGACAGAGACACAAACAGACAGACAGACAAAAACACACACGCAGAGACAGACAAACACACCCATACAGACAGCGGCAGACACACACACACACACACACACACACACACACACACACACACACACACACACACAGTTAGTTAAGGTGTGTAAAGAAGTCGTTTCAAGGACGACGCACAAACTCCGAGCTAAAACACCAGTCTGTGTTTATTTCAGGTCGACTGCGGGTCAAAGGTCAGGGGTGTGTCAAGAAGGCTGCGGTGGTGGGGGGGCCGACGGGGGGGGGGGCTCTCTCTCACCAGGTCCACAGTGTTCCTCCGGTTGGTCTCCCGCAGGGTGCCGTCCACAAAGCTCTCCCAGCGCCCCCTGCAGTCGTCGGGCAGCTCTGCAGGACAGGAGACACTAGACGCCTGCGCGCTCTGCGACGCAGACTCAGAGTCACCACCTGAGACAGAACGCCAGGAGGGAGGGGGGGAGGGAGGGAGGGGGAGAGGGAGAGAGTGAGAGAGACAGAGAGAGAGAAATAGAAAGAGGAAGATAGAAAGAGATAAAGTAAGGGAGAGAGAGAAAGATAGAAATTTATTAAAATCATACACGGTTTTACAGCAATGCTGAAATGCATTGACATTCAATTGATTCATTTGGGTGATTTTCTATTTATTTTTATAGAGTGAGACAGAGAGGACGGTATGGGAGATGGAGGGGAGGATATGCAGCAAAGGACCCCGGGTGGTATTCCAACCCGGGCCGCTGCTTTCAGGACTGAGCCCACACGGTACGAGCTCTACTCAGTCAGCCACCAGGGCGGCCTACATTTGCTTTTGTCCAAAGCGACTTACAATAAGTACATTTGTCAGAAGAGAGAAACAACATATCACTGTCGGTACAGTGAGGATGTTCGGAGAACCGAGGGCCAATTTGAACGCGCTCTGAGGTGCTTGCGACGGCTTTGTGATGGTGGCGTCTCCGTCTACCTTTGATGAGGTCGGCCATCATGATCTGGACCGGGCCCTTCTCCAGATTCTGGACCACCATGTTGGATATCCTGGTCAGGTGACCCATGTTGCCTCTCCTAGCTCCGCCCTCGGATCTGTGATTGACACACACCAACGGTGAAATTCTATGGGAAAAGCACGGTACACTAATCTAATGGGCTTAAATCACACACACACACACACACACACACACACACACACACACACACACACACACACACACACACACACACACACACACACACACACACACACACACACACACACACACACACACACACACACACACACACACACACACACACACTGAAGAACCTCAGAGGAGCGTCTTACTGTATTTTATCGTTCTGCTCCCAGGCTTCCAGAATCCTCTGCACCAACCGACACGTCTGGAAGAGCTGAGGGCGCGTAAAAAAACGGGATTAGTTTCATCATTCCTTCTCACGGGGAACGCGCTGATGCTCACTCCCTTAGCCTGTACAGATATCCATAGGCTGCCCATACAGATACTGAACAAGAACGATTTAAAATCCTGATTTTAAAGTTTTAAGTCATCAACAGTGATCCGTTTCACACGAAAATTGTATATCATTAGCCTCAAAGAATGAATGCTTAAGTCGAATTCTGGCCGAATTGTGATATCTAACCTGACTCTACTCTCCTAACGCTGCTGATTAACTGTGCCTCATTGGCTATATCCTAAGCCAATCAGAGTGATTGTTACATTCCATAATCACTATCTGCCTAAGTCCGCTATTTGACTTCGGCGTGTTTGACGCCAAATACATGAGGAACCACAAAATACGACTTTTACGGCAATTACTACGATGCTAACGATATGTTTTCTATGAAGTGTCGCGAAAAAAAATACTCGCACTTACATGGGACACCAGTGTGCTGTGGGTGGAGCCCTCGGGGTCGGCGGGCTTGGCCGGCTCCCCTGCGTCCTCCTGGGCCGGGGGCTCGGGCAGGGTGGCGGCTGCGGGGGGGGGCTCGCTGTGGTTCTGCAGGCCCACGTTGGGCCGGTCCTCCCCCGACGGGTGGTTCAGGACGGACGCTACGCACAGCTCCACTTGGAAGTGCAAAAAGTTGTTCCAGGAATACTTGAAGAACAGATCCTGGAGGGGGAGGGAGAGAGAGAGAGAGAGAGAGACGGGAAGAGGAAGTTCATCTATCTTATCTATCGGTGTATCAGGGGTCGGTGCTTCCCTGCCTGATGCAGACAAAGAGTGACGGAGGGAGAGCGTCACACAGAGCGATGAGAGTAACAAAAGAGGAATGAGACAAACAAGAAGACTGATAAGGAGACAGAGAAAGAGTGAAACAGAGATAGCCAGAGGGAGACGGAGAGAAAGAGTGAAACAGATACCCAGAGGGTGGACGGAAAGACAGAGCAAACAAGCTAGAGGAGACAATGGGTGAGGGAGAGACAATGAGAGAGAGAGACAGAAACTGACAGAGAAACAGAGAGTAACAGACAGACACACAGACAGAGAGAGAGAGAGGGAAACAGACAGACATTGAGAAACAGACAGAGAAACAGACAGAGAGGCAGACAGACATAGAGAGAGAAACAGACAGAGAAACAGACAGACAGACAGTGAAACAGACAGACAGAGAAAAAGACAGAGAGGCAGACAGACAGAGAGAGAAACAGACAGAGAAACAGACAGACAGACATAGAGAGAGAAACAGACAGACAGACAGTGAAACAGACAAACAGAGAAACAGACAGACAGAGAAACAGACAGACAGACAGTGAAACAGACAGACAGAGAAACAGACAGAGAGACAGAAAGTCAAACATAGAGAGGGAGAAACAGACAGACACACGCACAGACAGACAGACAGGCCGTACCAGTAGTAGGTCCATGGAGGACAGCCGACAGAGCTCCATGCAGACGCTGGGGGAGTTGGTCTGCAGCAGGGCGGCCACCAGGCGCGCTACGTGGAGCCGGGCGTTGCCCAGCGGCTCCTCCAGGAGGCCCACCGTCGTCAATATTGCACTTTTCTGTTGCGGTGACAGAAAAGGAGCGCTTTAACGTTCATCGGTAGACACCCCCGACGCACGAGGACTCGACCGGACGACGTGCACACGACAGCAATGTCAACGTCACACTCGCTAATGAAAGGTCAACCCACTAGAGACACAAGATTTTTTGTCTGAACAAAAAGCGATTTGTGTTCCGACAAAGAGGCGCAAGAGTTTGCAGGCGTTCCATTAAAACGTAAGCTAATCTTTATCGACGGTGGGAAAATGCTCTTCCAGTCATTAGCGTGTTCTTCAAATTACACGGCGATCTCATCAACGGTCTTAAAAGGAGTCTGGGCGGGTGGGTGCAGGAAGGCGGGGGCAGCGAGAGCTCCTGATTGGCCGACCTCGAGAGGCGATGTGTGGGGGGGGGGGGGGGGGCCTTACCTTGGGGGGGTCCAGGAGAAGCTGGTGGAAGTCCTTTAGATGGGGCTCAATGGCGTGTAAAATACTGCTGTTGACAGTGTAAGACCTTTCGTAACCCTGAGAGTAGAGCTCCATCAGCCCCTCCAACCTGCGGGACACAAGAACGTCATCGGTTGTTTAACGGTGTTCCGACAAATGCTGCGCTACGTATACAATCGGAAGTCAATAGCTTTTCGGACCAGGTTAGCCAGTTTCGGCAATACCGGTTGTCGCGTTACTTAGCCCGACATCTTCCAGAATACAACAACGTAACATGTCCCAAGATAGACGTCGGACAATACCGTGTGTACGACTAATTTACCACATTTATACGCCAGAATTGCTGATGAACTGTATACAACTACAGCTTTCACCACTGCGAACGCTGTCGTTATGTACACTCGGAAATCCCGACTCCCCAGTTACAACGGAACACACCAATGTTTATCGATAGGATTCTGGTTTTCTATTGATAGGCTTTTATGAACATTTGAAACAGCACCATCGACCAAAATCATATTTCTTAACTGAATCTTCTTAAAATGTTTGCTGGTATTACTCTATGTCTACGGTGAACCCCCAGTTTTCCTCCTGATCATCCCTGGAAGGAGGGAACCCCAACTCTGCGTTCCTTCTCAAGATTTCCTCCATGCTTATTCAGGGAGTTGTTCCAATCCTCGCGCTGTAGCCCGTGGGTTAGGGTCAGGAAGGACAGCGTCATAAATCTACGGCGTGTTAAGCCTTCGAGACTGTAACTGGGATTAAGGCCTGAGTAAACATAGGTTGAATTGAAAAGTGAATGACAGGAACATGATCTGGCCTGTTTTGTCGTCTGTCTGTCTGTCTTTTGGCAGTGCTTCACGGCAGGTGGTGCGTGCGGTTTCAACGCAACCTGACGCAATGTTTCCATAGAGCTCGGGGTTGTCCCTTTGACCCTATAGTCACAAGACAGTCTCCCCCCCCCCCACTCTTTCTAAAGCAGATGGGCATTCAGCGTCGCTGTTGCCGGCGTTACCAACGTGTTCACACAGAGGCGTCGGCGGTGTGCTCGGCGTAACAGACACTGCTCTCAAAGTCCAACCACGACCGACTTTGACCCGGCTCACACTGACCCACTCGGTTAATGCGTCTGATCAGATTGCAGCTTTGTTTGATGTCCTAGAAACCAAAAGAACCCGAAAACTGAGCGGCTTATACGCAGGGGAAATTTCACAAATGGCTTTTGTCCAAAGCGACTTACAACCGTTCACACGCACGTACACACGCCGACGGCGGCGTCGGACACACATAGCGACGTCCAACCCCTGTCGGGAGCAAGTTAGGGGCGAGGCGTCTCGCTCAGGGACACGTCGACACTCTGCTAGGGGGATCGAACCGGCGACCTTCCGGTTACCAGTCCACCCGCTACGCCTCCCGAACTACTACTCGTTGTTCCCAAACCCCCCGGTCCTAGCAGCCTCAGACCTACCCTGACCTCCTGGTCTCCAGCAAGGTGAGGAGCACTTGAGTTCCGTTGACGATGGCCGCCTCGTTGCGGTCGCCCTCGAACATGGACTTGAGGAGCCCGGCCACACTGTCCTGTCTGGGGAGAAGGGGACGAGGGGGATATGCTGACACTAACATTCAGGGCATACAAGACGCTTTTATCCAAAACGACATAAAAAAAAAAAAATATATATATATATATATATATATATATATATATATATATATATATATATATATATATATATATAGCTGTCGGTACATTTAGGATGTCCAAAGAAACAAGTGCCAAGCATTAACAATCGATTGGTTAACCCATTCCCCATGTACAACAAAGATGAGATAAGATGCAACACAATGCTAAGTACTATTTCTAAGTGCAAGGACGTACAACATAGAATAAGTGCGTAAAATAATAACATAAATAATATACACATCTAATGTCAAGACATCACCTTCAGGTCGTTATTCCACTTAAAAGTTTGTACTCCACTTCGCTAGATGTTTGATACAGCGCTTTCATTTGTCTGTCAGGTTTTTATGAACCTGTATCCATGTGGTGTCCAGTGTTGCCCTCTAAAAGGGCTTGTTTCAGCCGCTGTGCGTCTCAGATTGTATTACAAGCGTCTGACAACATTATGGAAAGGATCCCTACAGAGAATTAATACGTTTTTCTTTACCTTTCGCCTGATCCTGCATGTCTGTCTAACCAAGTCTCGCTCAAGAAGAGGTCTCGCTCTGAAATCTTGCACTTCGAAGAGTCGAATCGTGGCAGAAAGTGTCCCCGTTGTCATTACAATCTCAACCCTCCTCCACCCAACTATTTTAGATGACACTACACTGAGCTTTCCGTTATCCCAACACACCAAACTCCTGCCAGCACTCCTCTCTCCAACTCTCACTCACGCCTCCGTTACTCCAAGACAACTCTCGTGAGATTTCAGAGCAGCAGGACTTCTTAATGAGCAAGACTTGGTTTTGGCACGGTAACATTTCTATTTCCCTGTAGGGATGGATTCATTCCCTCATGCTTACAGACACTTATAATAACAGTCTGAGCCTGTCAGTGGACAAAACAAGCCCTTTCACAGGCAGTACATCGTCTGGGATATTGCCCCATAAGGCTAAATTGCAGAACGTTTCAATGTGGCTAAAACGCTCTCACTCAACAACGGACCAACTTCAAAAACCACATAAATCCCTTTGACCCACAATGAAAACAGGGAGGGAGAGAGCGACAGAGAAAGAGCGAAAGAGTAATGAGACAGACAGAAAATGAAAACAAGGAACAAACAAAGACTGACCGACAGAAAGAGTGGAACAGAGCTAGCAAGCGAGAGACAGATATAAAGACTGCCAAACAGACAGAAAGCGAGAGTGGAACAGAGCTAGCTAGCGAGAGACAGATAGAAGGACTGCCAAACAGACGGATGGAAAGACTGCAGACAGACAGACAGAAAGACAGACAGAAATAGCGAGAGGGACAGAGTTAGCTAGTGAGACAGACAGAAGGACTGACAGACAGCAGACAGAAAGAGAGTCGAACAGAGATAGCAAGCGAGAGACAGAAAGACTGACAAACAGAAAGAAAGAGAGTGGAACAGAGACAGTAAGCGAGAGACAGACAGAAAGTGAGAGTGGAACAGAGACAGACAGAAAGACTGACAAAACCTCAAAGTTCCCAGTCAAACTTGACGTCTGCATCAACGAGGCTGTGTAGCCCCCCCTGCCATAGCCTCCGTGAGCCAAGGACCCCCCCCCCCTCAGGGCGTGGCCCCGCCGTAACTTACGACTCCAGCACGGCCAGGAGCGGGTCGGGCTCGACGTTCTCCTGCATCTGATTGGCCTGGTCTCTGCTAAGGCGGATGATGTCGCAGAGCGTCTGGGACGCGTTCGATTGTCTCTGGAGGAGAGGGAACGTGGAAGGAGAGGGAACGTGGAAGGAGAGGGAACATGGAAGGAGAGGGAACGTGGAAGGAGTGAGGTCGTTAGGGCCGGCACCTCCATCACTCGTGTCTGAAACCATGGCGAGTACAACATAGGAAGCAGTATGTACAGTGTATTCTACTATATATATATATCCGAGACTCTTCCTCCAACCTTTCCCAAAGACCCCAATATATTTTCGTGCAAAGGGACATTTTAATTACAATGCTGATGATGATACTTATCTATTGGTTTTATATCAACGGGGAAGGGCCCGATATGAGCACCGCTGAGCGCCTCTCACCTCCTCATCTTTGCCCGTATAGATGAGCTCTATGAGCCTCTGGATCAGCTTCTCCTCATTCAGCCACTGGCAGAGGAGAAAGACATTGTTAGGGACAAAGTCAGAGCCACGCAGTTAGACAGGTGGGAGGGAGGAAGGGACAGACAGAGCGACAGAGTCGCAGATAGACAGACAGAGAGTTAGAGAGTGAGACAGAGAGAGAGACAGGCCAAAAGAGAGACAGAAAGAGCCTTTGACAGAGAGAGTCAGTGAGAGAGAGTCAGCGACAGAGAAAGACAGAAGGAGAGAGTCAGCGACAGAGCGAGTCAGCGACAGAGTGAGAGTCAGCGACAGAGTGAGAGTCAGCGACAGAGTGAGAGTCAGCGACAGAGTCGGTGACAGAGAGAGTCGGTGACAGAGAGAGAGACAGCGACAAAGAGAGTCACTAACAGAGAGTGAGAGTCAGCGACAGAGTGAGAGTCAGTGACAGAGAGAGAGACAGCGACAAAGAGAGAGTCACTAACATAGAGAGAGAGTCAGCAACAGAGAGAAAGTCAGAGACAGAGAGAGAGAGAGAGTCCCTGACAGAGAGAGAGTGAGAGAGTCAGTGACAGAGAGAGAGAGTCACTAATAGTGGGAGTCAGTGAGAGAGCACTCACCACGAGGACCTCCTGCCTCAAGGGGGCGGGCTCTACGCAGCTGATGAGGCGCAGCAGTAGATCCATCATGGCCGACGCGTCGATGTGATTCAGCACCAGGCCGATGAAGCCTTCTTTTTTCCTCAGGAAGGAAATTACCTGGCAAGGAAAAGTTTGAAACCGTCAATACTTTAGAGAGCACTGCTCCTTCATAGTATGACCTCTGATCACATGCTTGGTCTCTTTGGAAAGCTGAGAACCTGTAGAATTATATGACATTATCAGAATAACTATCATGTACTGACACAGTGCTGGGAAGGCTACAATATTGTTTTTCCTTCAGGCCGGTTACACACACACCTCTAAAACCAAGCTGATTGTAGTACCTTGAGTAACTCCATATCCCTTGGAAACACTACTGAGCCCTAGGTCTTGTGATGCTGCGTGTAAAAGCAGATCAACAAAGCATAAAAAGATAAAGTCTCCAGCTCCTTTTATGTAATGATATGTCCATTCGTGTTGGTCAGGATCCTTTTGGAGACTCTATAAAAGCCCTTTGGCTACCCAAAATGCATACTGTAAACAAAAGCTAAAAAACAAAGTGTTTTGGCTATTATTTTTACTTAAAAAGTTAACCTGCAATGGTAAAAACACCAAAACTGAATAGTAAAAAATACTATAAATAACTATGTACAAATAAACAAAAATAACTATTTACATGATTCCCTCCCTCCCTCCCTCTGCTCCTGGCCTCTGATTGGGTGTGTGTCTGCTAGCACATAACCAGCCAATCAGCACAGTGTGTGGGAGGGACTAGCGCCACGAGATTAGCACCACGAGACTAGCGCCTGCATCTGACGCAAGCGCAGAATGTGCACACTACTGTGTGGGGGTCGGAGAAAGGCAGTTTGCCGTCGAAGCGTTTTCCTCATGCCACCCTTACCTGTTCTGTTTTCCTGGCAATGAGATTACCGATGGTCTTGCTGAAGAAGCTGGCCAGTAGGGGGTTAAGGGGCTGGCCCTGCTCCAGGAAGTGGTAGAGCATCTCCAGGAGAGACTCGTCCCCGCCCAGCTTGTCGTTGATGATGGACACGTCGGCGGTGAGGAGCTCACAGGCGATGTTCGGGAACCTGTGGGGAGAACACGGAGCGAGGACAATGACGGGAGCACGGCTTGTCCTAATCCTAAACTTCTGTTCTTTTTTTAATACATTAATTCTATTCTTAAAATGTTTTAGAATTTGAACAGCTGGGTACATATTTCTACATTTTTTTATCATTTAGTTTTTTTTGAGAGAAATTATGTTTTCAACTCAAAAAAAAAATCATTGGACTAAACGTGTTTCAATATTGACCAAAATAATCGTGAACATGATTTTTTCCATAAAACAAGATACAAGATCGATTATTGTCATATACACAATGGAAACATAGTTTGCGCTGGGCAAGGAAATTCTTAATTTGCAAGTTCCCTGCACACATATACTTAAAAAAAAAAGTAGATCAATAAACGAAACTACTAAAAATATCTGTACTAAGAGCAGAATTTAGCTAAACAAAAACAGTTAAATATAGCTGTTTTTCTGATCGAGCAGCGCAAAAAAAAGAAAATGTAAATCCGGCTTCATGCAAATGTGTGGAAGCAAATGTACACACAGCACAGACAATGCTGGATTATGCCAAGACATCAAAAGGCTTCGGATTTCAATGAGGGTACTTCCTCAGAATTCCGGCACGTAATTATGTAAACTAGTTAAACTGGAAGAGCATGGAATTGACATGTTAAGAGTTATGAGGTTTAAGTTCAGGGACAGAATGAATGAATGAATGAATGAATTAATGAATGAATGAATGACACTTTTAACCCAAAATCCATAACACCGTTTGCTGTTCAAATGCAATCTCAAGTTTTTTCGTTGTCGAACAAAACACGTGTAAACACAATCTCCCCCCACACGGCTAGTAGAGGCTCCCAGCCATCCCGGGTGGTGGAGAGACGCAGGACGATCGCGGGTCATAGATCCGCTCCCCAGAGACGCCCCCCCCGCCCCCCGCCCCCTAACGCTGACTCACTTGAAGCGGCTGCGCTCCTCCAGCTCGACGGGCGGCTCGGTGGTGATGAGCTCCACCAGCTCCTGCATGCAGTGGTCCTGGGAGAGGAAGAGCAGCAGGCGGCGGTTCTGGGCCTTGCACTCCTGCAGCACGTCGTCCTCCTCCATCAGCTCCCGCAGCGTCACGTCCTCCCGGTCCAGCAGCTGGTCGATGTGGGAGGTGGTGTGCAGGTCGAACTTCCAGAACATGGTGGCGGCGGTGGTGGCGGCGGCCGCCGGGGCGGGGGGCACGGCCCTGGGGAGGTCACATCCGGGGGGGGGGGGGGGAGGAAGGGAGGAAAGGTTGGACGGGATTAAGAGTTGATTCATAGGGTTGTTTTTTCGAACCGTCGCTCCCGTCATCCGTTACACTGATTTGAAAAAGCTGTTGGTTAGCTCCAGCTGTGGCGACGCTAAACGAGGAGGCTACGACAAGACGTTAGGCTGAATTTGATCATGCACAGGCCTTGTGGCGCGTTAGCACGCTACCATGTCCGTCTTTCCGCACGCGCGTGCGTGCGTGCGTCTCTCTCTCTCTCTCTACAGTCTGACTCAATTAGCCCATGCAGACCGGCGTCTAACAGCCGTGCGGAATAAGACGAAAAATCTGGAGTGCCACTGTTCAACACTCAAGGTCCTCGTCAAAAAATAAAGAACACAAAAGTTAAAAACAACCGTTGCCACAGTGACGACACAAATAACATGTTGAGGGGGGGGGGGGGGGGGCTTCGGTCCAGGTACCGTTTCCCCCCGATGTAGACTGGGTCAACGTGTGGCTCTACGTACCAGTGGCTGAAACGTGGGTCTCTTTATTCACACCTCCCGCGCGGGCAGGCAGGCATCGGTGTTTGTGCAGACGGCAGAGAGTGTGGCGAGGCCCGGCATTTATCAGCATGGGGCTCCGCTCAGAACGTAGGCCTCGTTAGAAGACGACTCGGCCCAGGGCTCACCATAACCTGGGGTGGAGATAGGGGAAGAGGCCGTTACTCTAGTGCTGTGGTCTTCAAACTCCGGCTCGCGACCCATGTGCGGCTCCCAGTAGGAGACTGAACGGGTTTGACTTTTAACCGGAAAGGTTGCTGGTTCGTTTCCCAGGCTCCTCTTAGCCGGGTGTCGAGGAGCCCGTGAGCAAGACGCCTCACCCTGACTGATCGTGAAGGTTGGCTGTCGGCTTGCATGGTTGACTCCGCCGTCAGCGTGGGAGAACCGTTGTAATGCTTTGGATAAGAGCGTCGGCTAAAATGCCCTAAATATAATCTTAGTAAGGTCTTAGTAAAACTTTAAAAAATATATTATTCATTATTATATGCCTGCATACCTTTTGACAAAGTACGGGTCATTTGTATTGCATTAGTAGCTGGTTTAAAGGACGCATACTGTATTTAAGTTCATTAGAAGTAAATGAGAGTATACCGTTTCTTTCACGATCCTACAGGTGGGTCACGTCATCGAAAGTTGTTTTTCCCCCGCAAACACTCCCTAAAACACTCTCAAAAGAGGTTTCGGGAGAAGGTGAGGGGTGTGAGTTCTCATTGTATTCATTCATTCAGGTATGTACGTTCTACTCTGTGATCCATGATAAACGGCTCGATTGAAAACCAGGACAAAGTGACTCCGTTCCCCACAGGCGCGAGTTGAGGAGAAGCATTGTTGTTTTCAGTCCTTTCACGAGTCGCCAATAAAGAAAAATAGAAGTGGGAGAGTCTCGCTCTTTGGTCCCTGGCGGGGAGATATTCGGAAGAAAAGAAAAGCATTAAAACTAACGACCTCCATTTTATTGACTCAGTACAATGCGAGTACAAAGTTTTGATTCAGCACGCACTCTTCACTGTAGCTAGCCAAACAGAGCCACATTTCAAGGTTCAATGAAGTCGCCACTCGCCCAACAGTCTTGCATTGTAAAGCCCTGTTTTTCCCGTCACACCCCCCGTGCTGCCGGGATGCATGTTCCGGGGTCGGCCTTCCAGAGTCGACTCAGAACGAGATTAATGATCCGTCTCAGATTTCTCATGATGCAACGTGTCATCTGGGCAGTCTCACGTCCGAGCCTTATCGACCAATTAGGTGCGCCCAGGAACCCGTGTGTCGTAAAGTGAGAGGTGTGTAGTGTGTATTGTGTAGTGTATGAGGTTGTAGAGGGATTACCAGGGAGCCCAACGGGTTAATGAGGCCCCATGCGAAGAAGGCTGTCAACTCTCTACTCTTAACATTAGTCATTAGTCCACATGTGATCTTAAGCCGGCAATATTCTGAATTCTATAAGCAGCAGAATGCAAAACGTGTAGATGGAGTTAAATTAAGAACGTAATATAAATGGCGTTAATGAACATTAGAAATATGAACAAAGCTGTTAACAAGTATTATAAAAAAAATGCATGGATAACTAAAAGCATACACCACCAGTTGTCATGTTAAGCCTGACGTTTTCCCACGTCTGTCGTGAATCAAGTAGCAATGTATTTTCTGAAGTTTCCCTTTCAGCCTAATTACCTCATTAGAACCAGCCACAGTACTCACCGGGTGTGGCTCTGTCCCTGCTATTACAATTAACAAGTTCGCCTGGCACCAGATGTCCTGAGGAGAGACTGCATTTGGCGCCACACTTTAGTATGGCTGTCCCATGATACTTACTTCCAGATCGAGAGACAGAACGAAAGTTACAGTAAATAAAGTTTGATGACTTTTTGACGATGATTACAATGTGCCAACAAGACTCAAATGAATCTGGTGGCAGAAGCAAATTAGGCCCCTGTGGGTTAAATCCAGCCAAAGTGGTAACCAACCCTTATGGAACCGAAAGTACACACAGATCATGCTGGATTATGCCGACTCAGATCAGGCTTCGGGTTTCAATGAAGGTACTTCCTCAGACTACCAGCCCGGACCTCCGTCAGTGCGGTATTAGCAGATATACTCGGGGGTAAGCATAACAAACAAGGTCGAAACCTAACAGACTGACTGGTAATGAATGAGGCTCTTATGCGTTGGTTTAGCTTAATCTTTGTCCCTGCCAGTTCCACCTTCAGCTCATCTGTTGAGCCTTCATAGAAAGCTGGTTTTATGAATGAGGTAAATGACACCCTGCAGAGCTTCGCCCATGCAGGGACTTGCCCCCCGCCGGCATTATCACCACCCAACCCGTCCCGACAAGTAGCAAACATAAACCCCAAAGCCAGATCACGGCTTGTGATCCGTCCGCAAAGTAACATGGGACCGAGTTGGCAGCGGCCACTTCCACTAATAAGCTGGCCTGGAGCCATGTTGTAGGTGGGCAGCTATCCCAGCCATCTTCTACATGGGACACATTAGCAACATATTAAATGAACCAGTTATTATGGATAAGTTACATATTAGTATTCATGATAAACCACCCATAACCCCCTCATAAAAAGTGGTTACGGAAGTGGTTATTAGCTTGGTAAATACGATGACTCGAGTGGCCTATACTCGAGTATAGATGATCCAAGCGACGATCCAAGCGAGATGATCCAAGCGAGGATCTAGTCTCGGTGGGGGGCCCGTGCCAACGCTTAAAGGGCCCCAGGTACCCACGTGTGGGGGGCAAACCGCCAATGACTTCAGACATCCTATAACTGGGAGCCATGATGTTTATTATCCCAAACATATTTATTTGATTAAAAAAATTAAGTAAACAACAGTGTACGTTTGGAACAATCCACAACTACTGAGGAAAGTTTCTGGACATAGTCTCACCAAACCAAATTGTGTCGAGCACCGACAAGTGTGTGCCACAATGTTAGGGTAAGGTGAAAGTAGTCTAGCCGAGAGTGGTGCTGGGGGTGGGGGAGAGCACGCCCAGAGACCACAACATGTTTTGGGTGCCTAGAGCCACTAGGCAACAGTTACCGTGGAGCACTCTTAACATACCACTATCGCTACATCTAGACCTATATATCTCTACGGCTTTGTGGCACGACGCCAAGAGAAGACCAAAAGGCCATGCAAAAGCTTGCAGCTTTCCTGGTCCAAAAGGAGTACATCACTGAAACTAAAATAGTTACCATAGGCATAACTGCTTCACATCAGAAACAAAACCACAAGCGTGCTCTGTGCGCTAACTGCCCTTAAACTTTATCAAGTGTTGTCACCACATCTTCCGCTTCCAGCGGCGCGATCTACCTCATTACTGGCTGACTTCATATAATTTGAAAAGCAAAGCAGACAGAATAACGACAGCATACAACTATGAAACGCATAGGCCATTTCAATACATTTTAAATTGTTGTGTCACTATTCAAGTTTGTTGAGGTTTGCTCACTTGGTAACTATGGTGGCTCAGGAGCACCTGCTGCTAAGGTGGTGGTAAAATGGTTGTATGTGCTTGTTCTAAAGAGAGGCCCAGGGAAGAGTTTGTTTATGCAATGTTCAACTGTGATTATGGAAGTACGGCCATTTAGGTTATTGAAGAACTTCCTCCATTTTTCAACCAACCCTACAAAACCATGAAGTGTTTTGTAATCAGCCAAATTAAATGTTGTTTAACTGCTTATTTAATAACACCATAGCATGCGATACTTTGATGGTGTTCCAGGAATGTCTGACACACTTTCAAAACGCTCTGACACATTTCCTGGGCAAACCTGTAAGCATGTTGAGGAAACACATAATTGGCTCTTGAAATAAAACATTCATAGATAACATCAAATATCAACATTTTTCCAATAATGTACATATTTACCCAGCAGACATGGCTTACTGGACTTGCACAACTTGGACTTTGACACACACCATGGCACATATATTACACCCATCCCTTCCTATATTTTGTAATTTATTGGTTAAGACACAAGACCAGAAGCACAAGACATGTAAAGTGATCTGCTGTGGCCTTCGCAGGGTGTGCTGTGCGCACATCGACTGGCATGTGGTGGGAGCTCAGATTTCTATTGACTTCCAACTCCAGATGAGCAACCAATAAATAACGTCCTGATACTCCTCGGAGCAAATCAATAAACACAAATACAAAGTACTCTTTAAGCCTCGGCCATTGCACAGAGACATTATGCAACGCTAACCGGCCAGTTTGAGAGACTCTTTGGCCTGAGCAAACGAACGCGGTCCAAGCTTAAAGGGGCAGTTGACTCGACATCGTGTCCGAGAGAGGACACTCACAGCGCCTTTCCCGTACAACATCGTTCACCACAACGCTACTACACAACGACAAGCACGAAAAAACGATCCCAAAGTGGCCATGGTAATTAACCATGACAGTAGCACGAACTTTCAGCCCCAGAACACATTTTTTTTAAACCTCTTAATGGTGTGACTTGGGGAGCTGAAACGGGGAGTTCACTTGCACTTGAAATGCACAGTGCATCCCACACGCACACCGTCCCAGTTGTCAGCAGACATGTCAGCCTCATTATAGTAGATGTTGCTGCTGCTGCCTAAAAAAGGAGGTGGTGGCAGCAGACCCCGCTGGACGGGCGAACTGTGACTCTGGTAGCGAAGTTAGCTCATGAGCTAGCGCTGGTGTGGTGGTAGCAGGAGCAGCAAGGGGCTAGTCGCTCGTAGAACAACACCCAGACTGGACGGTTCAGCATACATGTGCCCCTCCCTAGAAGCCTGTGTGAATAACTAGGCGAAACACCCTGGCGTGTGATCATATCACCAGGCCAGCAGTCGAACTAAGTTAACCTGGTCAGCGCTAAGTTAGGCTAGGTTCTCCACAACTACGTTTAACTTTGTGATGATGAGGCAATAAGTGTTTTCAAACTCAAGCTAGGGTCTTCAGGGCACACGGCTCGACAAGGACACACAAAACTCCCCTTCAAGTCAGAGTGTGTCCCCGGTTGTTGCACTCGTCGCCCTCGGTGAGTGAGCGGGTGGTTGGATGAAGCGGTACTAAGTTAGTGTTAGCTCACTAGCAGCTAGCGGTATGTGTTTTGTTTTGAAGGGGTCAGTCTGCGACAGCACGCGCTAACTTAAAGCTAAGCTAACCTTACTCTTAATGTTCTCTGGTGGCGTGCTGGTTACCCTAACACCGGACAGCTCGGCCCCCGCTTCTGGAGATCAACCTACTTACGGTGTGTACTTAACACAGGGAATCATGTATAAACGGGTCTAAGTTTAGCATGCAAAGCAGGAAAAACTCAGTCATATTTTTTCGAATCAAAATGGCGACATGGTCCCGGGAGCGCGCAGCAGGATACTTTGCCCCCGGGAGCGAGCGCTCTCTTTTTCTTTTTTTTCATAAAACGAGTGTATGCTGAACTCTGAGAGCTCAGCAAAACAATTTACAACACGCACACACACACACACACACACACACAAAGAGTGCAATAAGATGTGTCAATTTCAAGGACAATAGTCCTTACATTATTTAGAAGTTTAAAGGCTATTTGATTATATTAGCCGACTGATAATTCCTAATTAACAGCAGCCTCAAAATCAGTGCCAGGTTTATATAGCAGCACACACAAAATATTGGTGTGCGATATCCAAAATATCCCAAAAACGGAGGTCAGCTAAAATTATTGATCAACTGATTAGCCTATTAACTTATGAACTTATAGCCTTCGGTTGCTTTCGAGATTGCCTGATAATTTATTTGGAAATCAGTGCTCAAACAGAAACTGACCAAACCCTTGTTCACCCCATGAGCCCTTATCAGTAATAAAACAGACAGGAAAGCTAGTTTGCCCAACACACATCAGCAATGATCAGATGCAGAGATATTATAACATTACCAGTTCAGCTGTCATGTCATAGGGTTTTGTGTCGCCAACCTCAGATTTTACTCTGGACACGTGAAGCCTATTCTGTTTGGTACATTTACGGACACGATTTTGTGCATGCATGTATGTGTGTGCATGTCTGTGTGTGTTTGTGTTTGCGTGTGTGTGTGTGTGTGTCTGTGTTTGCGCGTGTGTGTGTGTGTGTGTGTGTGTGTGTGTGTGTGTGTGTGTGTGTGTGTGTGTGTGTGTGTGTGTGTGTGTGTGTGTTTGCGTGTGTGTGTGCGTGTGTGTCTGTGCATGCATGCGCGTGTGTGTGCGCTCAGGCGCCCGTGTGTGTGTGTGTGTGTGTGTGTGTGTGTGTGTGTGTGTGTGTGTGTGTGTGTGTGTGTGTGTGTGTGTGTGTGGAGGCTCCACCGCTTTCCTTCCATTGCCCTATTTGGCCCACAATGCACCGCGTCTTCTCGTCGGGATCATGGACCAAAGTGGTGAGCAGCAGTAGTGGCTAGTAGTTCTAATAACCCGTTTTGCTCTATTTACTCACCCGACGCATTCATACCTCAGTTTATTATTTGTATGGGATACCATGTGTCTAGCGTGTATTCAATATTCCCACTACGAAATCTCCTCGCCCTTAGAAAGCACCCTAAAGGCTAACGTTACTAAACAGGCTAGCCTGTCAGCTAACGCGGAGCTAGTCGGGGGAATTACAATAAAAACCATGGCTGAAAACGATGCGGGAAGTTATTAAGTGACAGGCTGAGGGTCGTCTGGCAGGGAGGACTCTTTACCAAAGCGGGAGGCATCATTCCTCTCGGTGTACTTGTGGTTGTAAACTAACGTGGGGAGGTGTAAACCTGAAGTAATCTCCACAGTTAGCTCTGTGGAGCCCGATGGGGCGCGATGCTCTGCGGCTAAGCTAGCTGATGTCCGTGATCATCTTCACACCCCCCGGGACGTGTTGCGTGAGGGGGCGGGGGTTTGATTCTGCTTTAAGTTGTTTATTATTACGGTGGTTTATCCCAAGTATTGGTTGTTTGTTTGCGTGTCATCACGGATGGATGGAGTGCAGTCTATAACCCCGCTAATATGCGCCGTTAGCTGGCTGGTGTAGTTTTTAACGCAACACCAACTTTTATAAGTCTTCCTTTGGGTACAATCCGTTCATTCAAGACAGGCACCAGTTTCTTAAAGGTACCTCAATGCGTGTTTTCGGAAGACACCGAACAAATTGACAATTTGTGTACGTGTGCTCGCTGTCAACAGACAATGATCTTCAAGGAAGCGACGGTTCGGGTAACCTCGGTGGCCCCGATGTCCGCCGGAGAATCCCCATCAAACTGTTGTCCAAGCAGCCAGTGAGAAGCAAGCCCCCGGTTCGCCCTCAACGGACCACCGGCAGACCTTCGAAAAACCCACCTGGAGAAGAGGGTAGGCTGGGCATGACATTATTTAGTCATTTTTCTTTTTTTACTTTCCATTTTGTTATGAGATCCAATTATGTTGCCATAGATGAGCTTTGATCAGGCCAACAGACAAGGCTGCAAATGTTTCAAAAAAAGTGCTTGGGTTTTGTATTTATTGTGGTGTTTACCAATTTCACTGCATCCTGCAATAGTTCTCTCCATTTGGGTGTTCATCTGGTGAAGGTTTTACTTTTGAGATTTGGCCCTGAATCTAATGTAGGATAATGTATTGTCTTCCAGAAAGCTTTGGCTTCAAGCAAGAGGAGAGGTTTGATTGTGGTGCCAAGGCTGGAGATGTATTTGGAAGTCAAAGAAGATATCCCCAGCAGATGTTTTGGGACTACAAGGTGCGATGGTCATGTTTGTTCTTATCAGCTCTTCATGCTTTTGTTTTCCGTCCAAATAGCCAGAACAAATCGTGTCGGATGAAATACTTTCATGGGGGTTACTTGATAATGCTGGTTATACTCCTACCTTGATGCGTGTGTATGTGTGCATATTTCTTGCTGCTAATATAATATCATCTATCCACCAGTTGAATCTAATCGGGGAGAAGGATGACATACCCGTTCACTTCTGTGACAAATGCGGCCTTCCCATTCACCTGTATGGACGAATGGTAGGTGCACTCTAAACACTATCTAAAATATTCACCTTTAAAGTCATAATCTCGAAGATGTTCATGTTGATAGTTGCTCACAGTCTATTGACGAATGAGATGACACAATTGTGATTGTGTCATCACTGATAAAAGCCCTTGCATTTGCAGTATTGTGAATGTAACGAACTGGGTGTCGGTGGCGACGCTCTCGCGAAAAATCACAAGCGGCCCACAGTAAGTGACGCCTCTCCATCACCCATCAGGGCCAGTTCCGCCCGAGATGGGTGGGCGGAGCTACTGTGTGTGGGGCGGTGTACTGTTTCGTCCGATCTCTAGCTAGCGCTGCGTGTAAACGGTCGCTATCTACGGCCGAGCAAAGGATAGAATGATGGCTACTAAAAAAAACAAACAAACGTGGAAGTCCAAAGAAAAATTAAGCAATTTGACGTTCGTAGTTACTGTCAGGGGGGGGGGGAGAATTCCCGTTTGTCTTTCGTGTGCTGTTGTTGTTATGGAGGCATGGCAAAGAGGCCAACTGCCAAAAACACCTTCAATTATCGCTTTTCGCCATAGGCGTCGCCAAAGAGCACGAAACGGCAACCTTCGAGATTACTACTTTAAAGTTAAAGAAAGTTATGTCTGCTGATTGCTCGACCCCTGACCTCTCCGCTCTGCCTCCCCAGATTCCCTGTAAACATGTCTTCTGCTACGAGTGTGCTCTGCTTCACGAGAAGAAGGGGGACAAGATGTGTCCAGGGTAAGAGACCGTCTATCCATACAATCGTGCAAAGATACATCACAGAATCATGTTGTTTGTATATGAAGCTTCAGGAATATTTTTAGTTTTGTTGAGATGAACACAAATATCTTTTGAGTTACAACTGGGAGAGGAACCATGCTAAGTATGTATTCACTCACTTTATTGTCAAAGCCAGATAAAATAATCCACCCGACGACATTTAATTATATTTATTGGTTTCCCCATATGGGGGTGGTTACCGGTCGTGTCTAGTTGTTTATAACAAACCCGGTTTGCTATATTTATTCACCCGTTGCATTATTACCTTAGTAATTACTAATTCTACAAGATTACGCGTGTCGAAGGTGTATTAGATATTCACGCTACGAAATCTCTCCAGCCCAAAAAGAACCCCCCAAACCCAGCCCTAGTCGGGGAACGACGATCAAAAACATGGCAGAAAACGATGTCTTGCCCCCATTTGTCTGCCTGCGTGTCAAAGTATACTTCATTATCCCAGAGTTTGGGAATCTCTTTGGTCAAAGTGCAGCACATTTAAGACACAAACATTTAGGAACAAATGGAAAGGTATGAAAACAACTCACAACCTCCCCCACTTCCACTTCAGCCAATCAGTGGCAGGCTTGGAACACATGGGCCTAAAAACAACCTTCCATTGAAATGTGTCCTACCGTCTGTCCCCCCCCCCCCTCCAGCCTCACCATGTACAGCTGCACGGACCAGGTACAGCGCATCGAGCAGTGCCAGCGCGGCTCCCTGTACATGTGCAGCATCGTGCAGGGCTGCAAGCGCACGTACCTGTCGCAGCGCGACCTGCAGGCGCACGTCAACCACCGCCACATGCGGGCCGCCAAGGCCGCGCTGGGGGCCCGCGCCGACCCCCCCCCGCACCTCCCGCCGGCCCCCGACGTGCCGGACCGCTTCCGCGTGCCCCCGACGCACCTCGCCAAGAACCACGTGCACCTGCCCGCCCAGCTCCAGCAGCAGCAGCACGGGGGTCACGACCCCTACGGCCCGCCCCCGCCCGCCTCCCACGACGCCCCGCCGCCCTCCTCCGCGCTGGGGCCCGAGACGTTCCGCATCGCCACGGTGACCACGCGCAAACACAGCAACCTCATCACCGTGCCCATCCAGGACGACTCGTCCGGGCGCGACGCCCTCCCCGGCGGCCCCGGGCCGGCCCAGCAGCAGCAGCAGCAGCCGCCGCCCCACCACCACCCGGGCGACTACCCGTCCCAGCCGCCCGTGGTGTCCCACGCCCACCACATGATGGCGCCGCCGCCGCAGCAGCACTACGGCCCGCCGCCGCCGCCGCCGCCGCCCATCAGCCACCCCATGCAGCACGCGCCGCAGGGCGCCGGCACGCCGCACATGGGCTACAACCAGGCCCCGCCCCCCATGTCCTCGGCGCCGCCCCCCATCAACGCGCCCCCGGGCCACATCATGGGCCAGATGCCGCCCTACATGAGCCACCCGCCGCCGGGGCCCCCGCCGCAGCACAGCGGGCCCCCGGGGAACGCGCCGCCGCCCCACCACTACAACCCCAACTCCATGCCGCAGTTCCCCGAGGACCAGGCCACGCTCAGCCCCCCCTTCAACCAGCCGGGGGGGCTGAGCCCCGGGATGTGGCCGGCCCCCAGGGGCCCGCCCCCGCCGCGCATGCAGGGGCCCCCGCCCCAGGGCCAGATGCCGGGCCCCCACCACGGGGACCAGGTGCGGTACAGGAACTACTATCAGTGAAGCGGGGGGGTCGGGTGGTGGTGGGGGGGGGGGGGGGTAGCGAAGGCCCCTAGCTCCACACTTCTGGTCTCATAATGTGATAGCGTGCCTCAGGGTTTGTAGGTTGTAGGACTGACCTTTTTTGATGTTAAAAACAAGTGGTGAATGTGTATGCGGTGCACGTTAGGAGTTCCCCCGTGCACAGGGCTCGCCCGACACGCGACAGACTTGTAAAATGAACAAATTTGCTTTTTTTTCCTCCCCTTACTTTTTTTTTTTTCTTCTTTTTATAGCTTATAGGAAGTATGTCTGTATATATGTCGACCGATTTCATGCATATGTACATTGAAAGACGTTAAGTGTCTAAATAAATTTTTAACTAATGATTTTCATGTCATTTGTGTTTTAATGTGATTCTGAGATGTTTCTGTTTTAAAGAAACGAAACATGTTGGTTTCAGGATTGTATTTTCATTTTAGTCACACACGCACACAACGGCTATGATGTGTATAAGCGGTTTGTTCTTTTGTAGATCACTTTGTGCTCTACACATATCAACATTTGATTAACCGAAATGGAAACCTTTTGTAATAAAATTAGTTTTAAAGTGTCATTAGCTTCCATTTAAAAATATGAGAATGAGAACATTCGAAAAAACAGTACATGATAACTAGGGTCTGGCAAAAAGAGATACCTTATTTATAGTTCTGTATCATACGATAAATTACACATTAACTGTACATTCAATTGGTGAAATTCATAATGTGAAAATAGTATTCTGGTATCCAGTGGTTTGTAGATCAAACAATGTACAACGTAGTGCAGTTTCCTTTTCTAAATCAGTCAGCGGCCCTTGAAGTCTAATGGCCTCCTACAGTCTGCTGACAGCCAACTGAAACACACAAACACATCCGACAGTTGGAACCAGACCTTCATCACTGAAACGGTCAATATCAAGTTGCTGTTCTTTGTTTTACACCATTCTTTCTTAATTTCATCGAAGTAGGGTCCGAATATTTCCATCAACCCCTACGGAGCTATATGTAAAGGGAGAAATACAAGTGAAAATGCAATTCTAAATATTCTAAACCCATTACATGGATAAATGGTGCAGCTGAGTCCACACAATTGCCCTTTCAATGTCTCGGTGTTTAATTCAATTCTGCAAAATATCAATGTCATTCTAACATTTATATTTGTATAGTGTCAAATTGGAAATGTTTGTACAGATGGATAATTAACAGGGGGCTATGAACACCCACAAATCAGGACACATTTGTCACATGTTATGTTTGCCCACCATTTTGTCTTTTGCCAAACTTTGTGTGACTGAAGACATTGAGCTGTCATGTAAGTATGTAATGTCTTCAAACTAGCCGGCTTAGGAGATCCAGCTGTTCGTTCCTTACCACTGAACCCGGGGGATGGGCTCCTTTCTGGGACTCGAGGACACTCAGTGTAGCGTCGTGAAGACTAGGGTAGAAGATGGACCGGCTGACGTCATCGTCGAAAAACGCGCATCTGTGTAATTTCTCCAGGATACATTCTGTAAAAACACGCATGAGACAAATCGCATGTCAAGATATTAATCCAATCTGCGTTATTTAGTTCAGAATTGGTGTAAATTGATGAAACTATACATATTTTTTTATATACCGTCGCAAGAAACGATGTACACATCCACGCGAAGACGGATGAACTCTTTCACAACCTGCAAAGAAGACGTTTTGTGTTGACAACCAGAGAGTAGTAGTTATATTCTACCCAAGAATACATCTTCACTTTACGCTTAAACCCTGAGACAGGCAACAGGGGATGCAATGCAATGGGGCACATTTTGATTTAACAATATAACTTTATTCCACTACATACAATTGCTCTTTAATACTTGGTAGATGTTTAAATCCCAAGCAACTTTCAGCGTCTACAGATATAGTTCTTTAAGGAGCAGGTGAGGTTAGGCCTGTGTGAGCCACACTTCTAACTAACTAACCAATACCTCCTGTGTGCCAGCAGAGGGCGCCAAACTCACTTTACTTCATAACGAGCTTCATAACGTACCGAGAAGGTATGAATCTATTGTGGTTTGGATAAAATAATCCACCAAACATTCGTTAATTCCAGACAATTTAAAGCCAGACCATTTTGAGTCCGGTGATACCCGCGATGTCCAGGAAGGTGACGGCGGAGAAGTCGAGGATGAGGCTGTGGAGGTCCACTCTGGGCACGGAGACGTAGGAGGGAAGATTCCCTTTCCAGTCGATCTGCATCGGTTGCTCCGGTTCGTCTGCATGCATGTCCGGCCAGGTGGCCACCACGTCGCCCTCATGCCTTGATGCCTGGAAAAATCATTTTATGATCAAATTAACCACATTTCTTTTGCGTTCTTTTTTTTTTCCAACAAAATTGAAAGTTGAAAGAACCTAGGCCTAGTACCTACTGATGTTTGAAACATACTTTTTAATTATTGTCCATGATCCAGATAAAAAAAACTGGCCATTTCCATTATGTAACAAATTATTCTGGAGGATGATGTTCAATTAAGTCTTACTGATGTGTGTATCTCTTTGTAAATAACCCGGAGTGAAAACGGTCGGGAAACAGAACATGTAACTTTAACTTACCCATTTAGAGGTATCCTTCATCTTCCTCTCAGCCTTGTTCCGTTTTCGCAGAACCTTCAATGGATTGAACCCAACCTGAAATGCAAATTAAATTTCCTGTTGTGTTACAAAGTACAAAAGGCTGAGGCTGTTATGCGTCTCATGGAACTGAGGGTTGATTATAAATAAGCTGTCCACTTACCGCATCGTTAAGCTTTTCCCTGAAGAAGTCCACGTTGGCGAAGAATATGGGGGAGGGGATCTTGAAGATCACGACCCCTTTCTGCGCTGTGATCTGAAATCAAAACGACGATTGATTTGGGTTCTTGACGAGTCATGACATCACACCCCCCATGTAGTTAAGGGGCTATTGTACAAAATGTTGTGCCATGAAACTTACTTACACACATGTAGTCTTTACGATCTCTGTAGAGGTCAGTCCCGGTGAGGTTTGCCAACACAGAACAGCGAGGACTAGAGCAAAATAATTACATTTACATTTAAATTGAGGGCATTTAGCAGACGCTTTTATCCAGAGTGACCTGCAATAGGTACATTTGTCCGAAGTTAGAGAAATAACACTATATCGCTGTCGGTACAGTAAGGATGTTCATAGAAACCAGTGCAAAGCAATTACAAGTGTTTGGTTAACCCATTCGCCGTAGACAATAATAGCTGGGATAAGATGCCACACAATGCTAAGTACCATTTTTAAGTGCAAAAAAAGTGCAATATAAAAGAAAAAATCTATAATTAGTGTTAATGTGGTTCGTTACAAAGGCCTTAGACCCTTCTAACTTGATCCCTTGAGCAAGGCCCCCTAAGGCCCAGCCAAAGTGTGGACCAACTCGTGTGCACGTACAACTGAGTCCTGAAGACCACGGTGAGCAGCTCTACGCCCAGGCCCACGCCCAAGCCCAGGTCCAGACCCAGCAGGATGGAGGCCAGGCATGTCACCACCCACACCACCTGGGGAACCAGAGCACAGCTTAAAGAACCAGAACACAGCCTAAAGAACCAGAACACAGCTTAAAGAACCAGAACTCTCTCTCTCTCTCTCCTCTCTCTCTCTCTCTCTCTCTCTCTCTCTCTCTCTCTCTCTCTCTCTCTCTCTCTCTCTCTCTCTCTCTCAGTCTCTCTCTCAGTCTCTATCTCTCTCTCTCTCTCTCAGCCTCTCTCTCAGTCTTTCTCTCTCTCTCTCTCTCTCTCTCTCAGTCTCTCTCTCTCAGTCTCTCTCTCTCTCTCTCTCTCTCTCTCTCTCTCTCTCTCTCTCTCTCTCTCTCTCTCTCTCTCTCTCTCTCTCTCTCTCTCTCTCTCTCTCTCTCTCTCTCTCTCTCTCTCTCTCTCTTTCTCTTTCTACGTACCAAGTCCAGTTTGTCCTTCCTCCACAGTGATGGCAGGATGGAGACCTGCATCAGCATGCCCTTCAGGTTCACCACCACTAGGGCCCCCAGGACCGACTGGAGGACAGGCAGACAGACAGGCAGACAGGCAGACAGGCAGACAGGCAGACAGACAGGCAGGCAGACAGACAGGCAGACAGGCAGAAACAGACGGACGCAGAAAGACGGCCAGACAATCCAACGATTGAGACCCTATTTTTACCCTATGTTTACATTTACATTTCGGAGATTAGTTTACAATAAATGCGTAACAAACATAAGTGTGTAGATTCCTTCACCTTTGGTGACATGGCGAAGGCCTAGAACTTGACAACGCACAAAATGACATGATGCTACGCATCACAACACAGCAGCGCGGGGGGCGGCGGGGGTCTCACCTTGGGCAACGGCGCCAACAGGAACCCCAGCGCCAAGGTAACCAGCATGGCCATCATGGCCGCCACCAGCCCTGCGATCTGCACACAGAAACACAGAGAAACCCTTCAAAAGTTAATGTTTAGTCTTCCCCTCCTGCGGTGCGACGGTCGTCACGATACTTTGACGATGTCGTGCCATATAACGATGAACACGAATACAACGTTATAAATGTCTCCTAAAAAGGTAGAGGTCATCATCATGTTTAAATAAGTTTGAGGAGACAACGTGCCGAGGCGTTGTCTCTGAACTCTGTATACATGGTGAGAGAGGATAACAATACTGCTTGGCTCAATAGTTAACGACCTGAGGATTTACGACGATTTACGACGTCAGCGTTTTACCACGGTTTACGTTTTACAACAAATACAAAGGTTTACAACAAACATAAAAAACGTGTTTGCGAAATTGATTAGAGAATGTTTCAACATCTTCACCTCCATTTCACAAACACTGTTTAAGTTTTTCATGTTTACTACTTTCAGGAGGGGGAAAATAACAGATTTATTTCTCATTAGGTCAAATGTCACACAACCATAACATAACAGGAGCCCTCAAACCATGTCATAGGACAACAGGATCACCCAGGTCAAGCAGGTCAAATCTTCATAAATCAGCAATCAACTCTTGACAGCAAGGTCGTAACTCCTCAGGTCGTTAGATCTCGACCCAATCTGTGTTCTATCGTCTCCATGGTACCTGTTACCTGTGTTTTGCCGCCAGAGCTCTCTTGAATCGCCGTCCGAGACAACGCCGTGCTCGCCGCGAAAGACTTAAAGCTGGCGCCGAACATGTTGCTGACCCCGAACGCGATCAGCTCCTGTCAACGTGGCGACGAAACTGGTGAGAGTCAATTATTCATTGATCGATTCATTACAAGTAGGGCATTTTTACTAGACGCTTTTATCCAAAGCGACTTACATCGGTTAATACACACATTGACCCACCGACACACCGACGGCAGAGTCGACCATGCAAGATGACAGCCAGCTCGTCAGGAGCAGTTAGGGTTAAGTGTCTTGCTCAGGGACACATCAACACTCGGAGAAGCTAGGAGAAGCTGCGGATCGAACTAGCAACCTTTTGGTTACAAGACAACTGCTCTACCTCCTGAGCTAAGCCCTCCTCTGAGAATCATATTGTTCATCAATAGTTCACTCAAAGAATTGTAAGGTTATAACGCAAAGAAAACTCCCTGTCGGGAAATATTTCACCTTTGACCTTTCCACCTCCCAGTGGAAAATGTAAAAACAAAAGAGAAACCAAAAAAACAACGTCCTCATGGATCGGGGAGTATCATGACTTCCTATGTGCTGACTAATCTGTTCTTTCTGTCAGCTCATTAACCTGGTTCTTCCTGTCTGCTAACTGACTTGGTTCTTCCTGTTTGCTCACAAACCTGGTTCTTCTTGTCTGCTCACAAACCTGGTTCTTCTCGTCTGCTCAATAACCTGGTTCTTCCTGTGTGTTCACTTACCTGTTTCTTCCTGTGCTAACTGACTTGCTTCTTCCTGTGTGTTCACTTACCTGGTTCTACCTGTCAGCTCACTAACCTGGTCTTTCAGCGTGCTACCTGACCTGGTTCTTCCTCTCTGCTCGCTAACCTGGTTCTTCCTGTCTGCTAAAGGAACCTGGTTCTTCCTGCATGATTACTAACTGACCTGGTTCTTCCTGTGCCAGCTGACCTGTTTCTTCCTGTCCGCTCACTAACCCGGTTCTTCCTGTCTGCTCACGAACCTGGTTCTTCCTGCATGATTACTAACTGACCTGGTTCTTCCTGTGCTAAATGACTTGGTTCTTCTTGTGTGTTGACTGACCTGGTTCCCGTCGATGGTGTAATCGTGTTTGACGGAGTAGACCTTTGCGACCGAGTAGGCCACAGCGAAGCCAACGATGGCGACAGGGAAGGCCTCCATCGCACTCGCTTTCATCACGTCAATGTCCGGGGCGATGGGAGCCTCGTACCTGGAACGGTGGTTCATACTGGTCAATGATGGCGACTAGTGCTACTTCCTGGAACTAGAGTCAAGGCCTGGTCATCCATCGCAAATGGACTTCAAACCTTAGATGCATCACATACCCCCTCTTCATCTCACCAACAACAGTGATTTGGTATCTTTTCTCAAAGTCTAAGCCGTAGGAGACTCCACACGCAATCACGGTCTGGGGGAAACAGTTGCAGAGAGATTCGTTTTCTTCCAGGAACACAACAAGAGTCAATCAATGATAAACCAAAATTGACGAGCGCTGCTTTCGATAAATCAGTGGTCCTCGCAAAACTGTTCACCCGTAGAAATAGAGGGCTCTCACCATGATGACCTCAATGGGGATTGGAACAGGGAGCTTGTCTTTGTACATGTCGTTGACCTCCTTGTAGACGAACACCATCCCTATGATGAGGAGGGAGGTGACCAAGTCACAGAGGTTTGTGTCCCCGATCTTCACAAAGATCTCCTCCAGGGTCTGCAGGACGCAGGAAAATTATAAAAGTGACTCAGTCCCTGCGTGTAGGAGCAAAGACAAGAGTTCTCAGCTCAGACATAGACACACAGCTCTATGTCAATGCCACAGCGGCCACCCCACCTTCAACATCACCGTCATCCCCATCAAAACTCACCACGTGCCTGGAGGAGATAAAGGTATGGATGAGGCACAATTTCCTCCAACTCAACAGCGCCAAAACCGAAGCCATCCTGATCGGCACCTCTCACCAGACCAAATCATCATCCATAACCAGCATCAGTTTTTCTGGCTCAAATATCCCTCTCTCATCAACAGTAACAAATCTTGGTGTAAAAATGGACCCCCAGCTCACTTTTGAATCCCATATCAACCACCTCTGCAAGACCTCCTTCCATCACCTCCGCAACATTTCCAAACTCCGCCCCATTCTCTCCCTCTCAGACTCCGAAAAACTAGTTCATGCCTTTATCTCCTCCAGACTGGACTACTGTAACGCACTACTCATCGGTATCCCTAGCAAGAGCCTGCAGAGGCTTCAATACGTACAAAACTCTGCAGCTAGGATCCTGATGAGAGTGCGTAAGCATGAGCACATTACCCCCATTCTCCACTCACTCCACTGGCTTCCGGTTTCCACCCGGATTGAGTACAAGGTTTCCCTCCTCACTCACCAATCTATCCATGGACATGCCCCCCCATACCTCATAAGAACTTCTAAACCCACATAGCACAACACGCTCCCTCCGCTCCACTCACTCTAACCTCCTCCACATACCCAGAACCAAACTGAGGACCATGGGAGATAGGGCCTTCAGTGTTGCCGCCCCACGCCTGTGGAACGCCCTCCCTGACACCTTGAGGGCACCACAATCCACTGATTGTTTTAAAAAAGGTCTTAAAACATTTATTTTTTAAAAAAACCTTTGGCTCGCACTCTTAGATGTTTTTAAAACCCCCTTTTTATTTTTATTTTTGTTTTTAACCTGTAGCCCTTTGAGATCTTCGGATGAAAAGAGCACTATAAATTAAATGTATTATTATTATTATTATTCTCCTCCAGCTGGCCTCTGGTGACACTTTGCTTTCAAAATTCTAAAGTGAATTGGTTCACTTCATTTTGTGATAGGAGAAGGGTAAAAACGATTGGGGTAGAGGAGGCTTATAACATAGACACATGGGACTTTCCTTCAGACAACCATGTTGTTTGAAGGACAATCTTTAGCGTAGCAGATATAGTTTTGATATACTTTGAAATGATCTCGCACAAAGCCAAACATAGCCTAATCACAAAGCACAAAACAACGCAATATATTTGAATAATATTCCTCAATAATAGGGCTACGCAACATCTTTTCAAAAGTTAAACAAATATGTGTTGCTATATTGCTGATCCTATCAAAGTGTCGGTAGAACTGACCTTTTCTAATACAATGCGTGCAATAGATAATGTACGCTTCAAGATTATGTTTTAGGGAACGACCGAAGTGCCATGGAATCAGCATGATGACTATATGGTCTGGAGGCACGCATGGACGACTGCAGAGTTAATCTAGTGTAAAGGGCTACTAAAGGCTGGAGTTTACAACACACACCAGAGGATTCGTCTCCATAAAACTTGGTGCCAGCAGGATCTATTTTAGTCCAACATGGGTGTGCAGAAAGAGTGTCTCAGTCTCCTTGCATAACACATTACATGCTCATTAAAATATATACAAAATATTAAATAATAGGAGAAGATTCATATCAAATACCTAAAAGTAAGAATAATTAATACATTAATCAAAAAGTTTAGAAAATGAAAATTTATATGAAGTAAATCTTAATGTCAAAGATCGGTAGGAATACTGATGCAATCCATCTTGACTGGCCCATTTAGGAATAGCAGTTAGCATTACTAGCATGACTAGCATCACTAGCGTCACTAGCATCACTAGCATCAGTAGCATCACTAGCATCACTAGCATCAGTAGCATCACTAGCATCAGTAGCATCACTAGAATCAGGAGTATCAGTAGCATCAGTAGCATCACACCCCTCAAGGCGTGATGCTAGTGATGCTAATGATGCTAGTGATGCTAATGATGCTGTGGACTCTACAGTGGCATCAACTGATGGAGCTAACCCATTGTGGTGTTGGGGCGTCGTTGACCTACATATATGATGGCCAGCACTCCATTGAAACTTGTCACCTCCAGGCCCAGGATGAACTTGAGCTGGGACACCAGGATGTGGACGGCGGCCGCGGTGGTGAAGCCCGACACCAGCGTGTCAGACAGATACCTGACCACGAAGCCCACCTGCAGCAAGCCCATGCCCAGCTGGAGGGAGGGGGAGAGAGGGGGGGTGGGGGGGGGAGGTTATAGGGTTATGTTTTAGGGAAATTATGACCCCTTGTATAGATATATATATATATATATATATACAGAATAAATAACCAAAGTAGACGCATGTAAAGCTTATCGCGTCTAATTTGTGGAAATAACTTTAAACTTTTTTTGTTTAAAAAAGTTTACACTTCACTGGTATAAACAAGTATACTTTACACCAGCGCTGATTTCACTAGTGTCGGCCGGTGTGTCTTCACTGTAACCAGCCAATTACGTGCTTCCAGATGCCCGCTTCCAGCAACGTGATTGGTTGAAACAAACAAATAGGTGATCAAAAGTCTGATTTGGGCGACTACCTAACCCCTAACACTCAGCACCCGCAGGCTGGGTGTTGAGTTGGGGTACGTGAGAGTCGGAGGTGATGGAGGCGGGGGGGTCCCACCTGGTACATCCCCACCAGGAAGGTCATGGACGAGGCCACCAGCACCCTCTTCTGCTCCTTGTCCTTGCCATCGAACCCTGGGATGTCCACAGCGTCGCCTTTCTCAGGAACCATGGTGGTGACCACGGCCGACACCATCAGACTCAGAACGGGGAAGGCTCCTAGAGAACGCAGGGGTGGAGGAGGGTGGAGGCGGGAGGAGGGTGGAGGAGGGTGGAGGAGGGTGGAGGTGACCACAGAGAATATAAAGGCAATTATCTTCACACCCTTGTACTCAGTCCCTCACTCTTTAAAAAATGAAAACCTGGTCATCACTGCAAAGCGAAAAATATTTGACCTGTTATTACCATCCGCCAACTTTTAGTGAGGGAAATGCTCGGAAACAATATCTGTGCTGATTGCCTTTGCCTACATCTGTATAAGATTGTCTAGATCTTAGATCGCTCCGTGATTGGTTCCGGCAATCCATTTGGCCTCTCAATCCCAGGGGCGGGCAACGACATACTTCTCAATGGCGGAGAAGCCTAGGGAGGGAGGGTTGATTCTTTCTCTAGACCTTCACACCCTAACGCCAACCCTCACTCTTTCACAAGGCAAACCTGGCTGTTACTGCAAAGTCAAATAGCATGACAAACATCGACTACATACACAACGTGAAGACTGTTTCACACACTTGGTACAAAATGTAACACAGACAGCGAGCTCTTCGGGAGCGGTTAGGGTGAGGCGTCTTGCTCAGGGACACCTCGAACTAGCAACCTTCTGGTTACAACCCACCCACTCTACCTCCTGAGGTAAGCCGACGAGCTAAGATGACGTGTAAACATGTTTGCCAACAGGCGTATTTCAACTTGCTGTACACTGACCCAAAGTCTGCAACTCCATCATAACAAACCTAACATTCAGAGAGAATGTCGGAGGAACGTTTGGGAGGGTTGTCCAGTGCTTACCGACTGAGATGTGTCTGGACGTCCCAAGGAAGAAGTAGGTGAGCATGGGAAAGAAGGCGGTGTAGAGGCCGTATTCGGGAGGCAGAGAGGCCAGCATGGCGAAGGCCAGGCCTAGGAGACGTCAACACGGCAGGCGAGGCGGAGGGGGAGCCGAGGTGATCGCGTGTCAAAGTGGGGGTCGGAAGGGAAGATTTGATTGAATTTCTTCCAAATGTCGAAATTTTGAGAAAATCGTATCGAAACATCCCACAAAACATTGGTGATACATCGGAGATGCATGTCCATATTTTTGACGGATTGTACTTTACTAAAACTAGAGAGACCAGACTAGAGTTGAGTCGAGAAACAAAACTTAAACTTTCAAAATGTTGTCTCTCGATACAAATACGTGAGCTGGTTCTTGTGCAAAAAGGAAAGCCTTTGGTCCTCACCTTGCATGACCGCTACCAGTCCAGTGCTGACCCCTGACACAATGTCCCCTAGCAACCAGCTTCTAATCTGGTAGATCCTCATCCAACCAATGATGGGGAAGAGAGACAGCCCGGCCTTTTTAGCCCGTTTGGTGTCCCACCTGTACACGCAAAACAACCATAACAACAACGCATGGAAGAATGTCTACATGTACATACAAAGACCCACCTCGTGCAATTAGTATGAATCAGAATGGGCCAAGCTAGAATCCAGAACGTTTTTGTACGTAGAAACGTGTAGAAATCCAGTAACCAAGTGGGAATTGGAAGGATTTGGACTTACTTGAAGTACTGAAGGACATGTTGAGAAAGAGTCTTGCGGTCCCTGCAGACTTTCTCATGTTTCTCAGCCAAGCTGTCCTCAGTGTACAGAGGTCTTGACACCATATACAAGCTCCTGGGGGATGCCATCCACACAACCGAAAGGAAAGAAAGGAAGGCAACGGGTCCCTTTGAGGCGTTTGAAGACTCTGTCTGAGATCTTACAGATCCCTTGCTCGGTTTTTATCCATATCCTGTTTAATCATTGACAGGATCTGCCACTGAAATTCCTTGTTCTGGACACACCCTTTGGAAAATAAAACATTTCAATTCGTGCTTTGAGATTCCACACTCAAGGAATAACCCTAGGGCCACTGGTTTATAGTCACACCTGTTTTGATTGAGCAACAGATTTCTGACTTCTATTGGAGGGTTAGGGAAATACATTTATATTCTCCCTAACCAAAACCAACCTCTCCTCTTCATAACAACACATGATTCACCTTTCCCAATCAGCTTCAAAGATTGTCATATAATATCGTTAATAACTCATTCCAATCAAGTCATGTTTTATGTTTTTATTTGTATTTTCAGGTGAAGTAAAGAAGCTTTTTGTCAATCTTTTGATTCAGAGAACAATATTTCATTCAGTCAGTGCACATCTTTTGATACATCACTCCCTTTATTGTCTTCGATATTCGTTTAGGAGAAACAGTTAAAGCCAATTCATAGTGAGGGTCATAACAAATAAAAGCAATCAAATGAAAAAATCCACTCAACAAAACCTTTACACAACTTTGCTATTTACAGTACAAAATGCAACAATGGCATGGATATAAAGTACAGGCACAATTGTATTAGTATCTTCTTTTTTTTATAAATATGTGAAGCAACGATTTCTGAAACATAATTTAAGAAAAAAAGGAATAGTGGAAATATGTAAAAAAGCAGGAATATATGCGTAAATATTTGTATTTTCTTTGTCTTTTCTTCTATTTTACATCTGAGTTTGAAGGCATTGCTTGAGGGGTGAAAGGTCAGAACTTTGTTTCTGGCCCCGGAGTCTGAGAATGAGAGAAATGACTGTGATTACTTCTACATTTAAGGCTAAATTACTACAAAGATGAATGGCATTAAAATGTTTGAAACTGCCAGATCTAGAATTTTCTAGATCTTACGAAATCATAACACTTATAACACAGATTAAATGAGCTGCAGGTAAGATTTAAGTGGAAATATTATTTGAGTGTAAATTCTAATATATCAGTCTGCTGTTGAAGCTGAATTGTTCTGTGAATATCTGTTTCAAGTTGTGCTGACCACCTCCCGGCTTTCCGACCAATCAGGGCTTTCTTCCCTGATTGGTTCATCTTGCCTGTCAATCACAGGTGAATGAAATGCACCATCTCTCCATGGGGGAGAGTCGTAGGGAGGGAAGGAGCAGGGGGGAGCAGAGAGGGAGTTAATTTTTTTTCAGGATGTTAAGATAAAATCCTGTTCTTTTCTGCTCTCTCTTTACATCCCTGGAATCTTACCTACAGCACCTTTATTGGTCTGAATGAAACACAATCTATATTAAATGGACATGCTAAACCTCTCTGTTTAACTGTTTACTTACGGTCTTCTCTCTGTTGCTGCGGTAATGAACTGTCGCCGTGGTGACCACCTAGAAAAACGACATCAATTACGACATCAGTACGATCTGCCTTTAAATACTGCGTGATAAAACCACTGTTATGCACAAGCTAAGGCCCAGGCCGGGAACAGGTGTACTGCTAACGATACCTTTTCGAGTTGCGATGACTTCTCGCTCGCTTCCGGGTGTTTCCCCAGGATGGCGAGCATGGCATCGTGCAGGGTCAGGTAGAAGATGGACGGATGGACCTCGTCGTCGAAGAAGCTGCAGGCGTGGAGCTTCTCCAGGATGTAGGCTGGAGAGGTGCGACGGGAAGTTCCGAAAACCGTTAGCATGAGAGCTAGCACTCGCTCGGCAGAAATTCTAGGCTTTCGACAAAAGTCTTTCAAAAACTTTGTAAAAAATAAAACCACACAATTAGACAGTGACACAATCCTCTGAGAATAATGACACTTTAATTACAAATTATTATTTTAATAACAAATAAATAAATAAATAAAACAAAAAGGCCTAATAAATGGTTTTGTTCACGTAAAAACAGCTCTAGAGCTAAAGGCGAACGAATCGCAGCACACTTACTATCACAAGCCACGATGTAAACCTCCACGTCAACTCGGACCAGCTCCTTCAGCATCTGGGACGATCAGGAGACAATAAGACAACAACAAACACAACAACATCGTTCAGCTAAGCTACTTGCCCAGAGTTAATCTCCAGACTCTGCATAGCTCCCCCCTTGCCCCCTCCACACACCCCTAACCCTGTTAGGCACTTATTGATTGTTTTATGTCCTGGCATTTAATGTGCAAACTTATTGTGTGTTGTACGTCCTTGCACTCAAAAACAGTACTTAGCATTGTGTAGCATCTTACCCTAGCTATGTCTTTTGTGTACGGGGAAGTTTGGTAACCTAGCGATCGTTAGTGCTTATCACTTGGTTCTATGACCATCCTTACGGCACCGACAGCGACATATTGTCGATTCTCCTTCTTCTGACAAATGTACGGATTGTAAGTTGCTTTGGATAAAAGCGTCTGCTCAACGCCCTAAATTAAATGCATGTTCAACACATCACCTCACCGTTTTGAGTCCCTTCAGAGCGGAGATGTCCAGGAAGGAGACGGCGGCAAAGTCCAGTACGAGGCTGTGGAGCTCCACTCTGGGCACAGAGATGTTGGCGGGCAGCTCCCGGTTCCAGTCGATCTTGATGGGCAGGTCTTTCAGGTTCACTGGTAGGTCCAGGTCTTCTTTATTGTCCCTGCCTTCCACCTCATCCTCCTCCTTCAGTCCACTCGAGGAGGTCAGCATTCCCTGGTGTCACGAGACGGTTTACTCGTTAACGGTCCGATTCCGAAAGATTTATCGTAAATCGGATTATTCCGAAATATTTATTTAGGTGAATTGCGACTAATGTGACGTTAAAGACTTTTTTGGGGATAATTATGTGACATTAATGATCATATATTATTATTAACAAATGAATAATACTTAATTGAATAATAAGGTGATCTCATTATCGTGTTTAGTTAAATTTAGCAATTAGTTTAGTAATAGTTTTGTGGACAGTCCCCTTTGATTAACTGTACAGTAAAAGGGAGCAGCTTTAGCCTATTGGGCTAATTTCCAGCTGTGGTCCTCAACCAGTTTTCAATAGGCAACCTAAAATACAATAAGAATAAAATACAACACATTACATTTATAATTACAACAGGCCTATGCAAAAGGGGGAAAGACAAACAATGGCGCAAACACATTGCACACAGTTGGAGCAAGAACAAACAAACGAGCACAGATGATGGCAAAGACATCAAGGCAGTTCATGTAACAAAATCAATACACAGGAGACAAGGGAAAAGAGGCCACAGAGGTCATATTGAAAGCACATACAACACAGAACATGCAGCCCGGTTACAGAGATGGAGTGGCGGAAACAACGACTGTGTAGAGTTTCCCATCAAAAACTTACTGTGGTCCATTCCATGTCTCCGTTCTTCAGAAGCTTCCGGATCGACCGCAGCGCTTTGTTGCGTTTCCGCAGTATCCTCAGTGGACTGAAACCGATCTGAGAAGAGAGTTGAGGTGTTTTTGGTACTCGGATCAGAAAGAGACAAACTAATCACTAGGTGACCTTGGGTGTCTTCAAAGGCGCCTCTAAATTAAATGTATTATTATTATTATTAATCGTGGTTAAGACCCAATCAGAGTCGGGTCAGAGTGCTCAAACGTTAATCGCTTTACCACTAACATATCTGGGAGTACAGCACACTTGTCATTTAAAGTTTGATTGAGGTAGAGAGGCACATCCAGCACGGCAAAGCTGGGCGTGACACAATCAATTGTCAATCACTTTCAATTTGATCAATCAAAGTTTGAATTCATGTTGAATCAAAGATTGTGAACAAAGTTGTTTTTTTAATCTTGATTTGCTCATGCAAGGGATTCTTTGAAACAATTCCTCAATGCAATTGTGAACTAAATGAATCGCACTATTGCAAAGTGCTTTGAATGCAGGTTAGGAAAAGTAATAAATAAATGAAGTACATCAATTGATTTGGTTTCTGATATTGATTTGATGGTGAATGAGAGCCGCCCTGGCTAGCTAAAACCTGATGAGCTAATATTAGCCAGTTTTTAAACGTACTGCTTCGGTGAGCTTGGTCTTGAAGAACTCGATGTTGGCGAAGAAGATGGGCGAAGGAATCCTGAAGATCTTCACGCCCTCAGGCTCATTGATCTAAGAACGGAACGGAAACAGGACAAATCTCGTCAAGACATTCTCCAGTGCCGTGTTCATCACTATTGGAGTGAATGGTACTTCAAGGACATATTTCTTCTCTTATATAAATATATATACATCATAGAAATGCATTTATATTCATTGATATTTTTATATTTTTTATAGTAAGTATAAGTAAACACAACTACTGACTCTTTAGTAAATATCCTAATGCATCGTTCTAAGACATGGCTAATGTGACCTGACACACTTAGATCATGAGTGAATGAATGAGTAAATGAAGCTCTTCATGCGCTGGAGGAACCCTATACGTACGTAGTGGTAGTCCTTGCGGTCCTTGTAGATGTCCGTTCCGTTGATGTTAGCCAGGACGCTACAACGGGGGCTAACGGTTCCAGACAGGAAAACAAAAAACACACAAAAACACATCCGATTCAACACTGCCTTCTTACGGCAGTAAAATGTTTTCAGTGAAGTCCTGAACTCAGTGGCCCCATCTCTATCACAGACAAACCCAACTGGGGACGCATAAGTTGGGAGACACCGCCTTAACTCTTCCAAGCTTCTCGTCACTCTACGTCAGGGGTCTAACTCGTGGCGCCAGGCCCTCTACCTAATTTTATGTTTGTTTTTCAAATCCATTGAATAAGAATAATAAATCATTGAACAGTTATCTACCGATTGTACTGTTGCCATGTAATCATAATGAAATAACTATAAACACGTTAGATTGACTGAACAAGGGTTGTAGAAGGACACCTGTTCCCATCAAGTGGTGTGGTCTGAAGCCTCGGCCATACAGGTTATGTTATTATAACACAGAGCAATGTGCTTACATATATTTTAAAATTGATGTATTTACAAGTATGCAATGTATATGTGTGCACTTCAATAAATAATTATCAAACGCAGAGACTGTTGTTTACAATAACTTAAGAAATAGTTAAATTAAAGTTACAACCGGCCCTTTGAGGGCCACCATTATGCTTACGTGGCCCGGGGTGAAAAGGAGTTTGAGACCCCTGCTCTAGGTACAACAGAGTCATTGTTGGATAAAGTAACACAAAGCACATACAACTGAGCCCGGAAGACCACAGTGATGAGTTCGATCCCCAGTCCGACCGCCAAGCCCAGGTCCAGACCCAAGAAGATGGACGCGATGCAGGTCACCAACCATACCACCTGGCAGGACCGACAGGAACGAGTGTTAATGTTCAGTCAGGGGAGGTTTGTGTTCAGTCAAGGGAGGTTTGTGTTCAGTCAGGGGAGGTTTGTGTTCAGTCAAGGGAGGTTTGTGTTCAGTCAGGGGAGGTTTGTGTTCAGTCAGGGGAGGTTTATGTTCAGTGTGCCGATCTCCTATCACTATCATCTTTACAACTGTACAAACTTGCACCTGTGCGTCCTAGGAATGTCTGAATGTAGATGATTGATAATGAAGTGCGCTCTGGTGTGACGTTTTTATTAAACATGCATGTACTGGTGTATACGTGTATTATGACACTTCAGATTTAGAGTGTTGTTTACATTAGGTAAGTGATAGATTAGATCCCATGGATAAGATTACATTTTATGGACCCTATTGCACAGGGAGTACAACGCAAAACAACACATTGAAGCGCAGCGCAGGAAGCATCAAGTCAGATACTAATCTATCGTTAAGGACAGTTTACACAGACGTGTACACAACTGAGAACTAGGGACCAACAAACTAACCGATTTACAGTACGCCCAGGAATCCACCCCCATATGTGGGGCTTCTGAGATGCTTGCCCAACTCCATGGTCCACTTTGAACATCTGACCGATTATTGAAATGAAGATAGACTCACGCAGTCCGGCTTGTCCCGACGCCAGAGGTAGGGCACCTCCGTCACCTGCATCAGCATGCCCTTCAGGTTCACCAGCACCACCGCGCCCAGCACCGACTGCAAGGGTCACCAAAAGGTCAAGGGTCAAAGGTCGATTGGTCACACTCACTGGTGAGCAATCGTGATCTCTCTCTCTCTCGCTCTCTCTCTCTCTCTCTCTCTCTCTCTCTCTCTCTCTCTCTCTCTCTCTCTCTCTCTCTCTCTCTCTCTCTCTCTCTCTCTCTCTCTCTCTCTCTGTACCCGGGGGAGGGGCTCCAGGAGGAATCCGATCGCCAAGGTAACGATCATCACTATGATGGCGGACAGGAGGCCGGCCACCTGGACAGGGAACAGAGGTCGAAGAAGAAGGGTGTAAACGTTACGACAACACAGTGACGAGACCTCAACACTGTAGGGTGCAGTGTGCAGGCAGGGACGGGGCAGTGCAATGCGATCCCATGTTGTACATTGCTATGAACAAGGTCGCCTCAGAGATAGAGTATGAGAAACCAATGAAAATTGGTGACCTGCAGAGAGAGAGAGAGAGAGAGAGAGAGAGAGAGAGAGAGAGAGAGAGAGAGAGAGAGAGAGAGAGAGAGAGAGAGAGAGAGAGAGAGAGAGAGAGGGAGTGGATGGATGGATGGATGGATGGATGGATGGATGGATGGATGGATGGATGGATGGATGGATGGAGAGAGAGAGAGAGAGAGAGAGAGAGAGAGAACAAATTGTAGAGGAAAATGAAGACATAAATATGAAGGATTATTACACATTATATGCTCTACAATTAATAATTAGGAACACAGAAAGTGTACTCATGTGTTGCATGAGTAGTATTAAGAGGAAAACTAATTTAGCTGGTCTCCTTAACATCAGACACTCAATCCCAGCAAATGTCTACTTCATTGCCGTCCGTCGTTTGATTATCCATCGGTTATTGAGCGACTCTTGTTTCTGTGCTGTAGGAGGACGGTGTGAAGCGCGTCTGTGGGTCCTACCTGCGTCTTGCCCCCGGTACTCTCCTGCACGGCGCTCCTGGACAGAGCCGTGCTCGCCGCAAACGACTTGAAGGACGCGCCGAAGATGTTGCTAACCCCGAAG
>NC_079415.1:4152550-4160050 GCF_026213295.1 Gadus chalcogrammus | reverse complement strand
CATCTTAAACCTTCTTGGTTTCTTTCATATATTTCCTCATCGACCTAGACTTGTTGCAGGATTTACTGCAATGTTTAATGAAAGATATATTGAAGATGGACAGGGAAATACAATGAAGGACCCTGACGAAAGGTTGTGTCAGGGGAAGAAAAGAGAACTTTGGTAACCTCGTCTCCTGTCGAATGATAGTCTTATCAATTATAATCTAAAGAAACTCACACATCCAGTGCAGTAACGCAAGGTTGTTAAGATAGAATAAAGGTCTGAATCAATCAGTACAAATTAACCTGCCCCTCTGTGGGTAGAATCTTATTGCCCCTCATTCAACATGGTGCACAGGGAAAGTACTCCTTTTACTCAAGTTTACTGTATTTAAAGGTGCAGTGTGTAGGATTTAGTGAAATCTAGTGTTCAGGTTGCAGATTGCAACCAACTGAATGCATTTAGAGGAACCTAGCTCCATGCATACCCAGACACACATCTTCACACTCAACATGGGTATCATCTGAGATCACAGGCCTTCATAGTAAACAGAAATTTTACGCTAAGTCACGGAGTGAAGAATGAGTCACACACTCAATAAGTACACAATAAAGCAATGAATAAGGTGAGGCATATGGAAGACAGCGATGATCCAATCCATAATGCCAGCATGAGGCTGTTAATAAGCTGATAAGTGAATCCTCAAATAAATAACGAAGGAAAAAAGGAGATAAGAAAGCAAGTAATAAGTTGAAGCATGCAGGGCTGGGCTATGTCTCCGCTGCGATCTAAAAGCTCACCCGCAGAGGTGCGTTAGCTATCACCGTGAGTTTTCAGAACACAGAGAGTGTTCAAAACTTAAGAGAACAAAGCAAAAGGCTCACGAGGTCGAGGCACCTAGGATCCAAGGAACCAAGGATTCAAGGACTCTTGGAACCAGAATTCAACTAACCTATGCACCTTTGAACCTGTGAATCAAGACATCTAGGAACCAATAACCTAGAAATCAAGGAACCAAGGAATCTAGGAACCAAGGAACCAATTTACCTAAGCGCCTAAAAGCCAAAGGAATCTAGGAACCCAGGAACCTAGGAACCAAGGAACCAGGAACCAACTAACTTAAGCACCTTTGAACCAATGAATCTAGGAAACAAGGAGAAAGACGGAAAACAGCCTTCCTGGAAAGAAAATAAACCGTCCATGATTGAGGAAATCCTTTCAGTAAATGTGGAACATTCCCGCATTGAAAGCGTTTCCTGGTCCCCCCCTGTCCCATGACTGTTACCCAAGAATCGGTTGATCCCTGGAGGACCCAGGGTAAACAAACAGGAAGACAAACACCATCTAGTAATCCCCTGACAGAACCATAAATAATAAATAAATAATAATAATAAAAAAGAATAATACTTTTTTTTTCAATCCTATTTAAAATAATAATTAAAAATAATAAATAATAAATTAATCATAACTGTATCAAGATGACGCAGGCTTATCTGGACCATTCGATCAGAGAGTGACTGTAGTAAATCAACACCATCAGGGCAATCGAAGGAGTACACAAGCTATTCCATGAGTTAGCCTTGAGTGACGTAGTTTATTATACGAAACAGCTGATAAACATCATTGGTTCGATGTTTCCTGAGGCCAACACTCGATGAACCTTCTTCAGCTTGTGGTCCGACGTCACGTGTTTTTTCTCCCCCGACAAGTCCTTCATCCTCATTGTCAAAGCACGACTCAATTTCCTCATAAGTTATACTCACGTCATCGGGAGACAAATTAGGGTGATCCGGTCACCTGACCTCTGCTCCGGTCACCTGACCCTTTAGGATCGACCCTAAATGAAGAAGAGTTTGCCGGCCCTAATATTAGTTTGTGAGTGTTGCCACCTGGGTCGTAGAGTACTACCAAACTCCCTCTGACCAGATGTGTTGAGTAGAACTGTCCCTCCTGTCTCCAGGCATTCCCCACGCAGGTCATTCTGCCCTTTTAGGAGGGCTGGTGAGATACACAGGATTAATGGGTTGCGATATCTAATGAATGTCTACGCTGTTTATCGTGTGTGTGTGTGTGTGTGTGTGTGTGTGTGTGTGTGTGTGTGTGTGTGTGTGTGTGTGTGTGTGTGTGTGTGTGTGTTTGTACAGTGGGGTTACGGTGACGTATCTGTCCCAGGCCTTTATCGATGTACAACGTCTGTCTCAGGAGATAATGTGTCCCCCATGTTTGAGCAGAGAAGAACAAACATTCGACCCCTCATTAATAACACTGTGTGGTCACGTAGGCCTTCGGACTGCATTCCACATGGGAACACCCCTGGGAATGTTTTCAGGTGTTTTCCGGGTTCCTGTTCAATTTGAGGTGATGAATTCATCATATAACACCTAAGTGATAAAAGAATCAAAGTCGGGAAGTAGATCAGGGAAATGAACTAGTAAGTCGAGAGATAATAAGAGAGAGCGCAGAATAGATTTGATTGTTGTTCTGTTTATCCGGTGATAATATTGTAATTATAATGTTCTTATATGCCGAGGCATTAAGAAAATATCTCTCTCAATAAATAGAGAAATCTTAACTACATCAAAAACAAACACAAACAGACGGACAGTCTGTTTGTATGTCTGTCTGTCTGTGTTTGTTTGTTGGCAGTCCGTCTGTCCGCGACAGACGGACATAGAGACAACAAAGAGACAACAAAGTATTAATAACTCTTGGCTGGATGAGTGGGGGATGGGTGTGTCTGTGTGTGTGTATGTGTGTATGTGCATGCGTGTTTCTATGCATGCGTGTTTGCAAGCATGTGTGTGTGTGTGTGTGTGTATCTGCTTGTGCATGTACATGTGTTTGTGTATCTGTGTGCATGCGTGAGTATGCGTGTGTGTGCGTTCGTGCATGTGTGTGTGCCTTCTCTTCCAGAGGGGAACGTTGGTCCGTGTTTACGCCTCTTTTGTCCCCCACTCAGCGCTCCACGCTAACACAAACAACAACAGTCGGGCGAAAGTCGCAACGGGAAACACACATTGTCCGGCCCCCCCCCCCCGCCACATCCCCCCGCCCACATCCCCCCGCCCAGAGCTTCAGTCTGACCTGACTAATGAAACCATCAAGTACCAGGCACAACACATCTATTCTTGTCTATTGTTGAGCCGCTGGTGTTTATATTGTTAAGTCTACTCTGAAACAAACTCTCTAAAGGGCATGCCGGTTTGATCACTCACACGTAAACAAAGACAATCCAGGCCGGACCACAAGATAATCAATCATCACGCTTTATTTTTCATTAACACCTCAGCATGCATGTAATATCTGCATTCGGTGGATGTTTTTTTTGCCGCATCCACCACGTCTTGCGCTGCCGTAAAGTGCGTACGTTCTAAGCAAGGGACGAGGCCCCCAGTGGGAGTCAATCCCGCAACCTCGGCAGGACTTTACCAGGGAAGCACTTACACGTAACAACACACAACACGCAACAACCTGAAGGCAGGCCTTTCCTGTCCTCGCAACACGAGTCAAACAGGAGCATCCGTCCCATTGACGAGTGTCCGTGACATTGTCCTGTTTATTCAGGGTAGTACCTCGGCACAAAGGTGCACACAGTGAGTAATGATATTCAACACACAACCTAATATTCAACACAAAGCGACTTAACGAGGAGAAGGCAAGGGGGGGTGGGGGGGTTAAAGTCTGCTTGCTCAACAGTGCCTAGGTAAGGCTGCCTGACACTGGGGATCGAACCCGGAACCTTTCCCTAGGGAATTGCGCGCCGGAGCCACTAAACGCTCCGACCCCCTGAATAAGGTCAAAGGTCATAGGTGGAAGGTCAAAGGTCAGGCATAACCTTAAACCAGGGGACTGGGGGCCTCTGAGGGGGGCCTGAGGGGTCCAGACCTCTGCAGAGACCGGGTCGAGGGGAGACCGGGTCCAGAGTAGTCCTCTCTCTGGAGATGGAGGACCTCCGGTCGGGTGTGTACTAGTTTGAAAGCCCGTGGAACGCCTGTTAAAGCAATAACAACAACACAAATTATAATTATAACAACACCACGACTAACACGACTACTACTAATACATATGTAATAATTAAACACTAAGAATATTAAGAACACTCTTAAAGTTGTGTGGACGGGGCATGAATGTGGTGTCAACTTGAGGAAGGACTTACTGTGTGTTGATTGTCAGAGGTCTCCATCAGGTCCTCATCCTTCTCAAACAGGCATGGGTCCTTGTTTTCTTGCAGTGCTGAAAGCTGAACACAAACAAACCAGCAAATAACACAACTTTAGATTCGTGACCCACACACACATTTTCTTGATTAAACCTACAATTAAGTTAATCTAATTGATCATTCTGGTTATGTCTTTTCAACTAATAAAGGTGGCTTTTGCATATGAGCAAAAGGCGATTCTGCTCATATGCTTGGATTGTTTATGTGAGAAACCTCCAAAAAAGGAAAGTTAAACTAATGCTATCGGCTGATTCGCACAATGACATTAATAAACAAATGATTTCATACACATCCACAATTATTTAATTAATGTTTGAATTATTCGTAATTTCGCCTCAGCAGGTAAAAATAAGGAGGTCCTTACCTGTTCGGAAATGACATCATGAGCAGGCGTCCTGGCCTGTGATTGGATGTGAAGGACGGCGTCATGGACAGAGACGAAGAGGAGGTCTTTGGTCACCACATCATCGAAGAAGACCATGGCCTCCAATTCCCTCAACACCTGATCTGTATCATGAGAGAGAGAGAGAGAGAGAGAGAGAGAGAGAGAGAGAGAGAGAGAGAGAGAGAGAGAGAGACAGGAAGAGAGAGAGAGACAGAGAGGAAGAGAGAGAGAGACAGACAGGAAGAGAGAGAGCGAAAGAAATAAAGATAGTGAGTGGGTAAATGAGTGAGTGAGTGAGTGAGTGAGTGAGTGAGTGAGTGAGTGAGTGAATGAGTGAGTGAGTGAGTGAGTGGACACAATGACGGTGTTAGAATGTTTTAACATTCAATTGCAATTGGAATTAATGAGAAGAAGAAGAAGAAGAAGAAGAAGAAGAAGAAGAAGAAGAAGAAGAAGAAGAAGAAGAAGAAGAAAGAGAGAGAGAGAGAGAGAGAGAGAGAGAGAGAGAGAGAGAGAGACACACACACACATTTAATCAACACATTTCACTTGTTAAACATAAGTTATATGATAGACAGTGTTACAACGGTCAAGTGAAATTTTTTTATTTGTGAACATTGAAATATCCTTTATAAAAAAATAACGAACCAGGATAAGTGCATGACGATGAGGATGAGGATTTAAATTAAATAATTATTTCAGTACCGTGACAGCTTGTGATGTAAACTGTGACTCCGATGCGCAGGAACTCTTTGATGACCTGTAGAGAGAAAGAGAATGAAAGAGAGAGTAACAGACTCAATAGAAAACCTCAAAAGAAAAAATTCATTAAATTAATTTTAACATTTAGCATTTTCTAGCTTATCACTGCATTAACTCACGTTAACTAATGCTTATCACTGCATTAACTCACGTTAACTAATGCTTATCACTGCATTAACTCAAGTTAACTAATGCTTATGACTGCATTAACTCATGTTAACTAATGCTTATGACTGCATTAACTCATGTTACCTAATGCATATCACTGCATTAACTCATGTTAACTAATGCTTATCACTGCATTAACTCATGTTAACTAATGCTTATCACTGCATTAACTCATGTTAACTAATGGTTATGACTGCATTAACTCATGTTAACTAATGCTTATGACTGCATTAACTCATGTTAACTAATGCATATCACTGCATTAACTCATGTTAACTAATGCTTATGACTGCATTAACTCATGTTACCTAATGCATATCACTGCATTAACTCATGTTAACTAATGCTTATCACTGCATTAACTCATGTTAACTAATGCTTATCACTGCATTAACTCATGTTAACTAATGGTTGATTAAGGACCCAACAGTCAACAGCAGAAGCCCACCAGCCTGAGGCGATTGACAGCCACCACGTCCAGGAAGGACACGGCCGAGAAGTCCAGAACCAGGCTGTGGATGTCCACCCTGGGCACTGACACCTTGACGGGCAGCTCGGCCGTCCAATCCACGGGCACCTCAACCCTGTGGTCCCGCCCCCCGTCGTCGTGGTCACTCTGGAAGCCTTTGTTCTCCATGCCGGGGGATTGGTCCTCGGCGAGGACCAGGCCTGTCTGAAACCAATCACAGCAAGCACAACATCTATAAAATAATACCAATACGTCCAGCGCTAGTTGTGGACATCGTTGGCTCAAACTTGGTACCTTTTCCCAACGCAATGGTCCAAAACTAGAGATCCTACTCTATCCTGCAAGTACTGTCATTAAGGTGTTAAAACTGTCTCCAACTGTCAAGTAGCTAGGGGATGACCTCTCTTGAGAAAGCAACCACTTTTCTAAGCTTCTCCTAAAACCTCCAGTAGGCCTTCAAACAAACCAGAACCTTTCCAGGTCACATAGTGGGTATCACTGCGGTCTTTCGACCAAAACCAACCCCCACAACAAACAACATCTTGTAGTGGTTGGTGTTTCGTCGAGTGTGTTGCCTTGTGCCACCCCAGTGCATTTTAAATCGGTCATGGACGTCTCACGACTGATTTAACTTTCATGTTTGGCAAAAGTTGCGAGTTCAGTGATCGGTACAGAGGATCATCAAACAAGTTTATCTGAGGGCACGCTGTAGTTCATGACATTTCCTCGGAGCGTTGAAGACAACAGCCCTTCAACAGCCAATCGTGGAGCGAGGAGGACATCCTCTGTGTACGGGGACGTAAACACTTTGAGGAGGAGAGCCGGATGCCGGAATGCAGTGAGCACTTGTAGGAAGTGAGGAACCGAGTGCTTGTGTCGAGTAGCGGCGGGTAGCTTCGGCCTCAGGGGAAGCGAGCGGGGTCTGCGACGGGGAGCCTGTACCTCCGGGGCCTTCAGCTGGCCCTTCCTGATGAGCTTGTGGATCTTCTTCAGTGCCTTGCTCCTCTTTTTGAACACTCTGACGGCGTCGAAGCCCACCTGTTTGGCCAGAAAGCACATTTGTGTTTCAACATCGTGGAACGGTTTTCGGACACGCACGAAAGAGCAGTAAAAAAGGTGCTTCGAGCGATTTAGTCTGCCCTGTTGTTTATTAAGTTCACGATTCGGTCAGGCCTGTTGATTATTAAGTTCATAATTTTGTCTGCCCTGTTGATTATTAAGTTCATGATTTTGTCTGCCCTGTCGATTATTAAGTTCATTCTGGTAAGGTAAACGAATAAAGATAACATCGGCTAACAGACAGGAAGTCAATGCTAGCGACAGGAATCTCGAAGATCTCAATCGTGATGCTAGCTTCAACTTCCGGAGGAGGAAACGTAGATCTTGAATTCTAATTTTGTAAACACTTGACAATTGTACCCATCCTGCGGGGTAGAATCCACTCACGGCGGCCCGCAGGCGGTCCTTGAAGTAGTCGACGTTGGCGAAGTAAACAGGGGAGCTGCACCTGAAGAT
>NC_079415.1:4135050-4147550 GCF_026213295.1 Gadus chalcogrammus | reverse complement strand
TAACATAGGACATAGATAGCATCATATATGGTGTTATGTCCTATATAACATGCTGTGTATCATAACATAGGACATAGGACATATCATATATATCATAACACAGGGTCACATATAACATCCTATACATCCTATATAGTTAAATAATATATAGCACAGGACGTAGGATAACTTATAACATTATATATATTAAATAAAAAATAAAATAAAATATATAGGATCAAATATGATGTTATGTCCCATGTAACATCATATATATTCCAAAACACGACATAGGATAATGCATAACATCATATATATCCCATATATCATAATTCAGGGAATAGGATCACATAATACATGAAAGACATGGTTTAATACTTTATTACACGTATTATATATTATATATAACACTCTGTTTAAAAACTGCAGCTGCATAGATGTACATATATGACGGACAGACTAACAGAAAGACAGACAGAGAGCCAGACAGACAGACAGAGAGCCAGACAGAGAGACAGACAGAGAGACAGACAGACAGACACTGGAACAACATTCACCTGAACAATGGTTCTCAGAGCAATGATCACATACGCATGCACACACACACACACACACACACACACACACACACACACACACACACACACACACACACACACACACACACACACACACACACACACACACACACACACAGCCACACACACACACACACACACACACACACACACACACACACACACACACACACACACACACACACACACACACACACACACACACACACACACACACACTCCTCTGCTGTTCTGCCTGCTGTATGACTTAAGAGGCATCACAATGAGGAGGAGGGGTCGGAGGTCAACACGGTCCCCAGGGGCACCCTGGGAGACAGGGGACAGGAAGCAGGAAGTGCCCTCACCCTCGAGGGATGCTGAGGACAATGTTGGCGCCGTAGCGGGACTGGAGATCCACGAAGTAGGACAGACCGGAGGCGAGCACTGTCTGGGGGACACATGGGGGAGAGAGAGAGAGAGAGAGAGAGAGAGAGAGAGAGAGAGAGAGAGAGAGAGAGAGAGAGAGAGAGAGAGAGAGCAGAAGAAGAAGAGTGAGAGAAAGAGAGTGAGAGACAATAGAATGAGAGAGAGAGAGTAAGAGCAAGAGCGCGAGAGAGAGAAAGAGAGAGAGAACAAGAAGAAGAGTGAGAGAGAGAGAGAGAGAGAGAGAGAGAGAGAGAGAGCAGAAGAAGAAGAAGAAGAAAGAGTGAGAGAGAAAGAGCGCGCGAGAGAGAGAGAGAGAGAGAGAGAGAGAGAGAGAGAGAGAGAGAGAGAGAGAGAGAGAGAGAGAGAGAGAGAGAGAGAGAGAGAGAGAGAGAGAGAGAGAGAGAGAGAGAGAGAGAGAGAGAGAGAGAGGGGAAAAGAGGGGAGCAGAGAGATTTGATTTTGAATCAACACATTTCATTCGTTAAACGTAAGTTATATGTCGCCATATTGCATGTTCCAGTTATTTCTACAATGACCTCTATTTATCAAAAATAATCTCAATCTAAAACATATTTCAAAAACCTAGAACTTAGTGCTTCTCGGAACGCTCCTCACCACGATCACTTCGATGGGAATTGGCACTGGGATCCTGTGCTGGAACCTGGCGTTGATCTCCTTGACGACCATCACCACGGCGATGGTGAGGAGCCCGGCGACCAGGTCGGCCATGTTGCTGTGTCGGATGTTGACGACGACGTCGGACAGGGTCTGGGGGGCGGGACCAACGATGACGATTTACTTTTTTTTACTTTTACCTTTTATTTTACCTAATTTTCTCCCTTTTCTGTTTATTAAACTGTGGGTCGGAGACAAAAGCAATTTTGATTCCTCTGTATGTCTGCCACGAAAATTGGAATTGACAATAAAGCTGACTTTGACTTTAGATCCTAAAGGGTTGTGGGGTCGTTCTGTGGTTCCCAAACGCTAGATAAACTAATATTGTTTCGTAAAATACCCAAAACATTCTGATTAACAGTCAAAATAGCTAGCTAGCTAAACGTAAATTGTTCATCAATACAGAACTCCACCACCCTGACTTCAAACTCACTCATGATCAAATGGAAGGGGCAAGAGATGAAGACATGAGGAAGTCTTTTTGAAATAAATGTCTCAAAAAAACAAAATGGTGGTCTTCCCGAAATCCACTTCCCTGCGGCCCACTTATGGGTCGCGAACCGCCGTTTGGGAACCACGGGTTTTGTGAGTGAGCCAACGGTTGGACGAGGCGGGCGCGGAATCGGGCTCACGTAGAAGATGGAGAAGGGCCCGCTGTGGTTGTTTGTGGGCACGGAGAGGACCGTCTTCAGTTGGGACACCAGGACGTGACAGGCGGCCGCCGTGGTGAAGCCCCCCACGAGGGGGTCCGACAGGTAGCGGACCAGGAAGCCCACCTGGAGCAGCCCCATCACCAACTGGGGGGGGGGGGGGGGGGGGGGGGAGTGGGGATGAGGGATCCAGAGTTTAATTTCAAAATAAAAGTTGTTTTCGGTAAACTGTCCAGTTTCACACGGATTTCCAAACTGGGATTAATAAAATCAACATCTTATTCTATTATAAAATGTCATCATCTTATTAATCAAAGATACTTAATAGTATACTAATTATGCACCGATCAAAGAAAGGCAATGAAAACGTTTTGGACTTTGTTAGCTCATATTCACACTTGAATTCTGCAACTATTTAACAAAGAATAATCTCACTACTTAAAGGCACCCAGTGCAACTTTCGAGGCTTAAAAATAAACATTCAATTTCTAGTCTTTTTTACACGTAGTAAGTTTCAATAACTCCATACGATTACATACCGACATTCAAGCAGCAAAGATGAGACGTCGTTGTGTGGTGAGAACTGATAGAAAATCGATAACAACAACTATGCCGCCATTTTCTTTATTTTTTGTAACCTACAATAAATAAAGCAGGCTTCCAGTCAATGGAAAAATGGCTTCTCCCCACCGGCGATTGTTGTTGTTTACGATTTTCTATCAGTTCTCACCACACAACGACGTCTCATCTTTGCTCCTTGAATGTCGATATGTAATGGTATGGAGTTATTGAAACTTACTACGTGTAAAAAAGACTAGAAATTGAATGTTTATTTTTCATTGAATGTTTACATAAAGTTGCACTGGGTGCCTTTAAGCTACAGGCATTGACATAAAGATGCTTAACGACTACATCAAGCGTCAATAAACTTTGAGTCCTAGAAAAAGCACAACATAAATCTCATTTATTATTATTATTACATCACGAGGTTCAACGGGCACCAGCGGCCATATCCCGCCAAGCATATTAATCACACATTCCAGGCCCGATTGACGTCAATTTAAACCGTACGTTTAGGGTGACACCCCACCTGAATGATTCCCACGAGCACCGTCATGGTGGAGGCCACCACGATCCTACGAGCTTCCATGGCCTCCGTGTCCACCAGCGACCTGACCCCCGCGTCGCTCACGTTCCCCGCAGAGGTTCCGTTGGCAGGAAGCAGGAAGTGGTCTTCTGGGGCGAGCGTGAGCACCATGGAGCCCACCATGAGACAGGTGACCGGGAAGGGCCCTGGAATGGAGCCGGTGAAACACACAGGTCTCATCCCAGGTAAACACAAGTAACACAGGTAAATAGAGTCAAGCATAGGCAACACAGGTGAATATATGTATGCACAGGTAACATAGGTAAATACAGGAACACATATAAAGTAGAGGAAACACAGGTACATACAGCTACATGCATGTAACGCGGGTTAATACAGGCAAATACAGGTAACACAGGTAAATCCAGGTAACCACAGGTAACACAGGTTAATACAGGTAAGAACAGGTAACACAGGTAAGACAGGTAAGAACAGGTAACACAGGTAAGACAGGTAAGAACAGGTAACACAGGTAAGAACAGGTAACACATGTAAACATAGTTAGCACTGGTCAACCTAGGTAACCAAAGGTAACACAGGTTAATACAGGTGGGCACAGATAACACAGGTAACAAAGGTAAAAAACATGTAAAAATAGTTCATGCATGTAACACGTCATACTTTTACAGACAAAAGTGGTTAAAAGTCCAGCTGTACAGGAAAAAGTAGGACACAACATCACATCTGAACATGAGCAAATGAAAAACAAAGACAGGACTGGGCAGCGTTGAAGTGAGGGTTTGGGGTCATGTCAGTCTGACGATGTGGATTCAGAGTGATGGAACCACTTGTTCTCTTACCCACAGAGATGTGTCTGGAGGTGCCCAGCAGGAAGTAGGTGAGGAGGGGGAAGAAGGCCGAGTAGAGTCCATAGACCGGAGACACAGACACCAGCAGCCCATAGGCCAGACCTGGACAGAGCATCAGTGAAACATTCACTCGTCTAACTTTAGCCATTTATCAGACGTGCTTCATCAGAGCACCATCAAAACACAAATAGGTTATACATATTCTAGTTCTGAAGTTATGGGTCTGTGAGATGAGTTTATGAGTTTAGGCGTGCCGTGTCACTTTTGATTCTACACATCCAGGACTAGGTTTTTTTTCACAGTGATGGGCTGACTATGCAACATTTTTGACATTATAGCTACACCTTTGTAACTCACTGTTTGGCCCACATGGTAAGAGATACAGAAGACATGGTTGAGGTGTATACACCAAACAGTCACTACAAGACACACTACAACCGAGGGACAAAAATGAGCCCCTACAATAACCAGCGGGCAATAGCGTCTACCGAATCAACAACAGAACTACGTTAGAGTTAGATTAGAGGAAATAATAACATCAGAAGACGATTAAACGTGGGGGCTCACCTTGTAAACTACACACCAGACCAATGCTGATGCCAGAGATGATGTCACCGGACAGCCACTCCCTGATTGGATATCTCGGCAGCCAATCAAACACAGGGAACACCCCTTTGAATGTCTTCAGAGCCCGATTTCGAGAGCAGCTGCACGGGGAGATGAGGAGAGAGCATTTAAAGGGTCGATATCAAACCACCAGATGTGAGTCACAACTTGTGGCATGATATCACCCCTTTAACCGAAGGTGTAGGGGACACACACATGGAGAACTGTGCTTTTAGTGTACGATAACGCAGGGTGGTCTGGTGGTTGGAGTGTTTTCCTCTAAGGGATCAGAACCCAATGAAGGCTACCTGTAGATGGCATCCTTGAGCAAGGTGTTGAAATCAGTGAATCAGTCGTTTTGGATGAAAATGTCTAAATTACAAAATGGAATTGTGCAAAACTATACACACACAAACATAAACAAACACACACACATACACATGCATAAGCAATCATGCACATACACAGGCGCACGCAGACACACACAAACACACACACATGCATACACACACACACACACACACACCCAAACACACACACACACACACACACACACACACACACACACACACACACACACACACACACACACACACAAGCATGCATATCCCCTTAAACACATACAAACACACACACACACACACACACACACACACACACACACACACACACACACACACACACACACACACACACACACACACACACACACACACACACACACTCTGACCTTCCACACTTGTCAGATAGGCGTTGTTTGAGGGTCTTCTCCGTGCGGGCCAGTCTCCCCCCTTCTCTCTCCAGCGCCGGGTGGGAGTAGATGGGCCGGGCGACGCGGTACTGGTTCTCTGGGGCGCAGTACTCCATGCCTGCTGCTGACTGGGGAGAGCGGAGGGGAGGGTCACGTGGAGGCTGTCTGACTCCCAGCCGGGAGGGTCGCGGGTGCGAACCCCGACGTCCGCATTCTAACCTGTAAGCATCCCTGAGTTAATCGTCCCACAATGAACAACCTGTGAACAGTTCAAAGTTGAGTCGGCTTGGATACAAATCGTCCACTTTAGTGACTGAAAGAGACACTATTTTACCACCATTTAAAATATAGTAACGTCACAAGTTGTGTCTCGATCAAGATATATGATGGCTGGATCGGGTCTGGGCTGATAGGTGGATCTACCCATCACTCATCGGGCTGGACACTCCCACCTGTGATGTCACTGGGGTAGATATTTTAAAAGGAATGGCTTGTTCATCAACAATCTACCTGGAGCCCTTCAACATGACAAAACATCAATGGACCCCAGGATTTAACACACCCAGGCAATCCCTGTATGAATGCGTGCGTGTGTGCGTGAGTGCGTGCTTGCGTGTCTCGACTCTCGAGGCATTCTTATGCAACTTCATTTCCTGACTTGGTGAACAGGAAGTAGGCAATGCCTAAAGCACGTCAGGAAATTACTCTAGGAAAGATACGCAGCAAAATGAACACAAACAATCTCTTGGCTCTACCTTCCACTACCGCGCTAAAAACAGAACCTTTCTGTCCGTTTCGTTCTCACTTAGAGGTGACTCAGGTGTCTCTGAGCAGTGATTTCAGCAAGTCTTTAGAAACTGATGTGTGTAAGGTGGGAAGAAACTAAATCAATTCCACACAGACAGAACACAGGACCAAAATGCACCTGATAATTATGGGGTATTATGGACAGTTAAAGAGTCTGGTTGGGTTAAATGTCAGCGTACCAGTTTGTCGTTTTACAATGTAGTAGAGTTTTAAGCGAAAGAATGAATTCAATTAATTTCTTTGCTATAAATGATAAACAAAAATGAAGAATAATTGAGTATCAATAATAAATATCAATAATGATTGCATTGAAGCATTGGATTTAATTTGTGTTTGACAAAACTCTGGGTTTGTTATTTAAGAACTGTTTGAGTTCACTGCACTGTGTGAGATTTATTAATAACATTCGTCTTTATATAACAAAATATATGTATAATTTAAATATTCATTCAATTGTCCTTCAATATATCGTTCGCAATGTTCCAGAGGAAGGCCTGTTTTGTGTTGGCATAATTAATTATCCTTAACGACCTGGCACGGTCAGTCTCTGGTTATTCTCCGAGATTTGCCCGGTGATGCATTTGGTCGCAGTTCAAAGCAACGCAGATCAAACGAGCGGCTACGTGAACGTTGGCCGCGCTTCGGGACGGCTCCACGCTAATTGGCCAGCACTGACAGACGTAACGCGCTGGCCGTCCGAAACAAAACAATCTAAGCTGGCTGTGTCCGATGAGCTACTTTACACCAATGGAGGAAACAATAGCCCCGTCATTGATAGAAAAGATGACAGCCTCTTCTGCTGTGAATGGGACTTTTAGTGATTTGTTGGTTGGTGGTCGTGTTTGTAATTCACTCACACGCACGCACCCACGCCTGCACGCACGCACGCACACACACACACACACACACACACACACACACACACACACACACACACACACACACACACACACACACACACACACACACACACACACACACACACACACACACACACACACACACACTGAATTAAACTTTTAAATTTGTGCTCATTGTGTCATTCAGCAAAAAGAAAATACATGTGTGATGCATTATTACAATTATTTCGATGTGCACTACCACACTCAAGCACCCACCCACACACACACACACACACACACACACACACACACACACACACACACACACACACACACACACACACACACACACACACACACACACACACACACACACACACACACACACACACACACACACACACACACACACACACACCCCCACCCACCCACACACACACACACACACACACACACACACACACACACACACACACACACACACACACACACACACACACACACACACACACACACACACACACACACACACACACACACACACACACACACACACACACACACACACACACACGTTTTGTCAATAATGGCATTATCATGAATTTGTACACAACAATATTGACTTTGGGCTGGACTGCAGCAATCCCTTAGTGCTTAGTATGCAGCCGTGATGAAACTTCATTAGCATTGACCTTTTTCTAATTAAACTTCATATCTCCATAGACCCTATCATAAACCCTTGATTCAAATCGGGATGTCATCTTCATTAAGCACAATAACTCTGACACCCTGAACGGAAAATAAGTCTGAGAAGTATCATTTCAAAGCTCACTTCCCAGTTTACACACTTGCACACTTTTAAAGTTCTCAAGTTTTTTTTTTCCTGTCTATAACACAAGTGGCCTGATTCCCATCAAAGCACGACAATGCCATGGCTGACCCTGGATCCTAAACCTTACCGGTCACGACGTTCTGAGCCTTACCTCCGCCCACGGGTCGCCGCTGCACTGGTTGCTGGTCTTCAGACGCTCAACTGAGAAACATCCCAAACCAATGGCATATATATCGTCTCCTCTCTCTCCCTCAGGGTCTCTCTCTCCCGGTGTCTCTCTCTCTCTCTCCCTCTATCTGTGTCTCTGTCTCTCTCTGTCTCTCTCTCAGTTTACATTTGACGGGCTGGCAATGTTTCTTATTACCGGGTAGTAGTGAAAAACTCTCTCTCTCTCTCTCTCTCTCTCTCTCTCTCTCTCTCTCTCTCTCTCACTATGTCTCTGTCATCTATCACAGCCCAATCTGAGAGATGCTAGGGTGGGGATAACAGAGGGGGGGGGTTACCCTGTAGAGGAAATAGGAGGTGTGTGTGTGTGTGTGTGTGTGTGTGTGTGTGTGTGTGTGAGTGGTGCATTTGTTTGTTTGTTTTGGTTCGGCGCATTTGTGTGCATGCTGTAAGTGTGTGTGTGTGTGTGTGTGTGTGTGTGTGTGTGTGTGTGTGTGTGTGTGTGTGTGTGTGTGTGTGAGTACATGCCTGTGTGTGTGTGTGTGTGTGTGTGTGTGTGTGTGTGTGTGTGTGTGTGTGTGTGTGTGTGTGTGTGTGTGTGTGTGTGTGTGTGTGTGTGTGTGTGTGTGTGTGTGTGTGTGTGTGTGCGCGTGCATGAGTCCCTGTTTGCGTGCGTGTGATCATTCTAAACAATGTTTCGATTTCTCACCCAATGTCCCGGACAGACTGCATGTTCAGAATCCGAACACCGAGTTATACTCTCCCTGCATTCCTCTCTTTCCTGGAAGGCCCTGAACTAGCCGTGACCTCGCGCAGATTGCAAAAAGTCTGATAAGTGGAGTTTGAGACGCATTGTGATATCGTATGGATCTGGGGTTGGGTAACCTATTCAGGCCTAAATAGTGTAATATTTTGGAATACCTCTCTCTCTCTACGTCCATTGTGCATGCATGTCTGTATGTTTGCTACCATCACACACACACACACACACACACACACACACACACACACACACACACACACACACACACACACACACACACACACACACACACACACACACACACACACACACACACACAAACAAACGCCCACTCACACAGATGAAGAGATACATAGGACTCTTTCCCTCTCCCACTCTCTCTTTCTCCCTCCCCCCTCTCTCTATCTCTCTCCCCCCCCTCCCTCTATCTCTCCCTCCCCCTCCTTCCTCCCAACTGTCGCTCTCTCCCCTCTTTCCCCCAGCCCTCCCCCTCTCTCACTCTAATTCAATCTCAAAAAGCTTTATAGGCATTGGAATCAAATGTGTACATTGCCAAAGTAGGTGAAAGATTAGGAGTTCTCGCTCTAACTCTCACACACAGACTAGGATTTCCCAACACTTCCCTCTCCTCTATTCTTACAGCTCTCGACATTAGGGCCCTCGCTCTTCAAGGCTCATCTCTTGCTACCTCCGGACACCCCCTGGTGGCGTAAATGAAATTGTTAATTTACAGAAGACGCTCAAATTAAAGAAGATGCGTACCATATCATATTAAATTGTACGGATAATGTTTCCATCGACAGAGAATACTACCTGACGCACTATTAAGTTCTGCTCTGTTAAATTAAAAGACATTTGTTTTGTTTTGAATCATTTTGATTCTGACAGGATGATCAGGATGTATTCAGAGCAGTTGAGCCATCACCAGGCAAGATAAGGATAAACAGGCAGATGGGGTGCTATAAAGACGGGGTTATCCGGGGCCTGCTTCGATTGTGGGCAGTGTTGCCAGATTGGGCCATATTTCCCGCCCAAACTGGCAACCCTGGCTGCAAATCTGACCCAATCTGGCAACACGGATTGCAGGATTTGACCGCTAGGGGGCTCTAGTAGACCATTCACAATACACAGAAGCTTTGATTGAAATCCCTATGGGAAAACTTAGTAATGTTTCAATCTTTCTTTTGTTAACTGTTTTACTAGTTAGATGTATTTAAGAGTCAGGGATTAGGGTGATGCGGCCTCAATGTGAGTCAAAAGAGGTTGGACATTGAGGTCGGGTCGTCTGTTTACTTGTTGCCTGTTACAGTCCTACAGATAAAGACCGAGACAGCTGGCGACGCTTTGATAAGACGCACACACACACACACACACACACACACACACACACACACACACACACACACACACACACACACACACACACACACACACACACACACACACACACACACACACACACACACACACACACATACATACATACATAGCCTACATACATGCATACACATACCGGCAGTCACATATTTCAGGACAGTGTCCTGTTGCGTGTCTGACGTATTCATTGTGTGAATCAAACATATCGAATAGTTCCTAATAATACATTTATAACAGCCTGTATTGATAAAGGCTGTAGCCATATTATTATTTGATTTATTTTGATCATAGAGAGAGAGAGAGAGAGAGAGAGAGAGAGAGAGAGAGAGAGAGAGAGAGAGAGAGAGAGAGAGAGAGAGAGAGCGAGAGAGAGAGAGATAATTGAATTGAGAGAGAGGCAGAGAGAGATAGTGAGAGGGAGAGGGACATAGACAGCAAGAGAAAGAGAGATACAGACCAGCCTCTCACACCGGCAGTGTGCCTGTTGGCGCGCGTCTGAGTCGCCTGTGTGTGTGTGTGTGTTTGTGTGTGAGTGTGTGCGTGTGCGTGCGTGTGTGCGCGCTCGTACTCCGGTTGCACAGCGCCGGTGCTCAGAACGACTCGCGCTTCAGTTCGCTTCTGTTTCGCGTCGCGATCACGTTCATCTCCTGCGGTGGTTCCTGAGGCGCGAGCAAAACGGACGTAGGAAGGATGTCGGGGCGACCGGGATATTACCGGCAGGAGCTGAACAAGACGGTGTGGGAGGTCCCCGAGCGCTACCAGAACCTTACCCCAGTGGGCTCGGGCGCCTACGGGTCCGTGTGGTGAGTGGTCCTACAGGGAGGGGCGAGGCTCCCATCGCACCGATGATGGGACGCGATATCACACACACACACACACACACACACACACACACACACACACACACACACACACACACACACACACACACACACACACACACACACACACCTTTTCTCCTGCGGTTTTGAGCGAATTATTGTTAGAAAAAAAGGCAGTGTTGTGTAGAGCCTTTGCTGTCGTCTCGTCTCGTGCATTTGTGTTGTGTTGGTGTGGTCCAGCTGCATCCATGTGTGTGTACACATCCAAACCTTGGCGTATTGTTCTATTTGTTTATGGACTTCAGTGATAGTGCGGCGAACTGCGAGATAGCCTATGATGTGGCGTTTCTGTCCCTGCCTCGCCCTATCCGTTCCCCTAGTCCTTTGGGAGGGTTCCCCCGAATGCCGATGGTTAGGCTACATTGTTCGTGCACCACACCGGGCCAAATAGCGCTGAATAACACGGGGACCAACTTATCCCAGACATGCGTACAAGGCAGCAGAACCAGCAGGCTCTTCTCTGGAAAGGGATGGGCAAAAACAACGCACATTCACTTGGATCAACGCAGGAGGCTCTGCCAGTAGTATTAAAGACACATGCACGCCGCACAGCAGGGGTGGGTGGGGGGTAGCTCACATGTGAAGAGTAGGGCCTGTAATTAACGACCTAATCAATTATTTATCAACCGCTCCCTAGCCAACGGCCTCTCCCCCCCCCCCCCCCACACACACACACACCTTTCTGTCTGTCTACCTGCCTTCGTGTCACTGTTTGATTGCTGTAATGAATCCCCGTTCGTTTTGATCTCTCTCTCTCTCTCTCGCTCTCTCTCTCTCTCTCTCTCTCTGACATCCCCCCTCCATCGCCATGGCAACGTGCCGCGGTGATGGGCGGCTCGCGCGGTCTGTAGCGATCCGTATGTTTGTAGAAAAGACCTGCTTCATATAGGCCTACAGTGTCCGATTCAAAGGGTTTCTGAGAGATAGGTCTACACAGTCCACAGTCAGAGACGGATTTCTTTGTTGATACAGGAGACAAACTAGGTATTATATGTGTGAGAAAGGGGTATTTGTGATTACCGACTCTAATGTCAGCCCTAGACCCAAGTGGGTTTTTTTAAATAGAGAACAGATAGCGATATAACCAAAACATGATGACAAACCGGTCTACACCCGCAGTTATGCAAATATTCAAACTGGTGTTTGCGTTGCAGGTTAGGGACGGTGTTGTGTTTTGGGTGGTGTTGTGTTTGGGACGGTGTGTTGTGTTTGGGACGGTGTGTTGTGTTTGGG
>NC_079415.1:4077550-4132550 GCF_026213295.1 Gadus chalcogrammus | reverse complement strand
ACAGCGAGCCACACACCGCACCCTCCGCACCGTCCACATGTTCGCCTTAAGACTTATCGCTGAAAAAAAGGACATGCAAAAACAGGATGTGCAGGTGTCACAAGCCCTGGCAGAGAATGTCAATATTAGTCGAACAGGAAAGGAGAACGACGAAATTCATCGACAGACACTTTGTATGTGTGTGCATGTGTGTGTGTGTGGCTAATGTGTGTTTTTTGCATGCGTGCGTGCACTGTGTGCCTGTGTATGCTTGCTTGCATGCATGCATTTGTTCTGTTTGTGTGTGTATGCCTCCGTGCATGTATGTGTGTGTGTGTGTGTGTGTGTGCATGCGTGCGTGTGCTGTGTGTGTGTGCGTGTATGCTTGCGTGCATGCATTTGTGTGTTTGGTGCATGCACGCATGTTTATGCTTGCATGCATGCATGTGTGTATGTGTTGTGTGCATGCGTGCGCTGTGTGTGTATGCTTGCGGGCATGCATGTGTCTGTTAGGTGTACGTGGCATGTGTGTGTGCGTTTGAGTTAGGGCACTCGTGTGTCAGAGGGGCAGACCAGCCGGTTGGCTTAACACCCAGGGTAGGGGCATCAGGTCTGGTGGCAGGGGGTCCGAGGCGGACACAGAAGAGGAGGATGGGGGATCACCACAGGGGGGTCTCCGCCTCGGCCAGCGTCTAGCACGACGGTAGCTCATAGTAAGGTACTCTCATGCAAACCGCAGGGTTTCAGACCATGCTAGCTAACACAATGACTAAGCACAACAGAGGGCTGTAGCCTTTAGGGTATAGCCATTGGATTGCAGATATATTTTGACTATAAAGGTGCCGCTACTGTCGGCGTTATGCGAAAAGAGACTGGGCCTGAAATAGCCAACACACAGGTCTTATTCACAGAGTGTGTGGACCCAAGAGTGAGTGTTAAACGCCACATAGAGACAGTGTTGTTGTTGTGTTATCGACAACGTCCTGATTGAACTGAGGTCTGAGCCTCAAATAACACGAACTAGAGAAGAGCTTTCCTTCCACCGGAAGAAAGAAGTGAAACGTGCAGAGCAGCCTCCTGTTAGTATTCTCAGTTGCCAGCCCGATCCATTTCGTACAGCAACAGAAACGTTCAGGCTGTGTGCTGTCCTCCTTTCTGTTGTTTCATCTACCCTCTCTCTCTCTCTCTCTCTCTCTCTCTCTCTCTCTCTCTCTCTCTCTCTCTCTCTCTCTCTCTCTCTCTCTCTCTCTCTCTCTCTCTCTCTCTCTCTCTCTCTCTCTCTCTCTCTCTCTCTCTCTCTCTCTCTCTCTCTCTCTCTCTCTCTCCTTCTGTCTTGTCTGTCTGTCTCTCTCTCCCTCTCTTGCTCCTTCTGTCTTGTCTGTCTGTCTGTCTTGTCTGTCTGTCTGTCTGTCTGTCTGTCTGTCTGACTCTCTCTCTCGGTCTCCCCTGGGTCTCTCTTCCTCTTTGGAGTGCTTCTGTTTTCCACTGCTGTTAAATGTGTCGACATCTCTGCTGCTTTTTCCTCTTATTATGTAATCGGTGGCCCGGTGATGACTTCCTCTTTCTTGAGGATGTATTAGAGAAGGACAGGGCTGTGGCCGACCACGCACACACACGCACACAGAGACACATAGACACACACACAAACACACACACAAACACAAGCAGCCGCTGTAAACACATAGACATGCATGCAAACACATACACATGCATACAAGCACACAAGCACATCCACCCACACACACACACACACACACACACACACACACACACACACACACACACACACACACACACACACACACACACACACACACACACACACACACACACACACACACACACACACACATACAAATGCATGCAAAAATATACTCACAAACACACAAGCACCCAACAAAACAAACACACACACACACACACACACACACACACACACACACACACACACACACACACACACACACACACACACACACACACACACACACACACACACACACACACACACACACACCCTGCCACAATAAGGAGGGGGTTAGCCGCATCCATAACAACACCTACGTTCACAACATCTCTCTGTCAACCAACAATCAACCAGGGCCTCTCTCTTCTATATTTGAAGCATTTCTCAGTTCCACTGCTCGGTTCCATAACTGTCTCTCCTTTCTCCCCCCCCTAGCTCGGCGTACGACGTGGTGCTACGGGAGAAGGTGGCGGTGAAGAAGCTGTCCAGACCGTTCCAGTCTCTGATCCACAGCCGGCGCTCTTACAGGGAACTCCGGCTGCTGAAGCACATGAAGCACGAAAACGTACGTGAAGTCTTTAAAGTCGCTAAAAAAACGTCAATCCAAAATATAAAGAGAGTCAGGCCATGTCTAAACTACACTGGAGTCAATGTGAAACCATTTCAGCCTTCAGTGCTGAAGTATTTTAATTATTTATCAGTTATAATAAACCGTTATTATTTTTTTGTCGGTTGGTCGTTTTTCGCGCATGCTCGCCCAGAACACTTTGGAGCGCGGTCGATGTCTGGACAACAGCACTATACGGTCGTCAGCAACACTCTGTTTACATCACGTTTCACCCTGGCTCCACCACAACAAACAGGGGACTGGCCCTTTAAATCCATCTGGTAGAACGGGAACGTGATGGCAGGCCAGGACCAACGGATCGATAGCAGTGTGGACAGGTTCTCAGCGGGACTGTTACTGACCCAAACCCTTGTTTCTCTACTCCCCCAGGTCATAGGACTCCTGGACGTCTTCACGCCCGGAGCCACGCTAGAAGAGTTCACCGAACTGTACGTGGTTTTGGTATAACCCAGTGAAGGGGTGCTGTTACACACCCAGCCGGTTTCGAACCCCAATGTCCACAGTGTAGCTATAGTCATCGTTGAGCCAGATGCCCCTACCTGCTCCTTAATTTACATTCAGGGAATGGAGCAGACGCTTTTATCCAAAGCGACTTACAATAATTACATTTCTAAGAAGAAAGAAAGAAAGAAACAACAATATATCGCTGTCGGTTCAGTAAGGATGTTCAGAGAACCAAGTGCCAAGCACTTACAATTGCTAGCTCAATCCATTCCCCGTACACAGCGAAGATGGAATAAGATGCTACACAATGCTAAGTACTATTTTTAAGTGCAAGGACGTACAACATACAATTAAGTGAGCAAGAGGGGTGTGGGAGGGTGTGGGGGGGCTATTCAGAGTCTAGTTGAGCTCGAAACAAGTGAGTCTTGAATGGCATATATCCAAATTCAGTGGTAACTTAATTAAATTCATTCAACATAATGTCAATTATTCACCATAGTGTGAACCAGCCCAGAAGAGGTCTGGGTTTGACTCCCAATGTCAGCCGGCAGGGACCCTTGATCAGGGCACCCTTTAACGCCTTATCTCTGTCAATAACTGGCGCTTAGGAAACCGGAACCTCATAAACGACTGAAATAGGAAGAGTAACATTAAATGGACGATGCAATGCAATATTGTTGCAACTGCATGCGCCCAAGGAGCATGAGGTTTCACTAAAGTATTTCTGCAGCTGTTTGCTTGTCCTAGATTCCGCACACACGAGCAGGTGGTCAAGTTCAGCCCGGTGTGTGTCAATTGCGTACGTGTGAACTTCCACAAGCACACGTGAACTTCTGCTTTTACCGATCCGACCTTTCAGTTACCTTGTGACCAACCTGATGGGGGCCGACCTCAACAACATCGTCAAGTTCCAGCGGCTGTCGGACGAGCACGTGCAGTTCCTCATTTACCAGCTTCTCCGGGGGTTGAAGGTAATTTACCCATCATGCATTTCTTCGGAGGGAACTTGGAAGTAAACTTGGGAAAAAAAAACATTTTTTTCAGGTAAATTAATGTCCCTTCGATTTAATACGAACCAATACAATATTTGCTACTTTAATGAATTGATGAGTCATTTTGTTCCTACATTTCATTATTATATTATTATCTATGGAACGTTACATATTTTGAAGTATTTTTAATAGTGAAACATGATGCTTCTATCTTTGTTCTCTTTTTTTTCTCATACACAACAAACACTTTTTCTCATAAACTTTTGTTCATCAATAGACCTTTATCAATATCCCTGATTATTGGCGTTTAAGATTAGCCTGTGGTTGTCCTCTGACCAGCAGGCCGTGGTAGCGTGGGACCTTCCAGAAACAAAGGAACCCCTTCTTTTTAGAAAGCAGGCCAACAACTGGAATGCACTGTTGACCTCTCTATCCATTATGTCTCCCTCTCTCCCCCGCTCTCCCTCTCTCCCCCGCTCTCCCTCTCTCTCTCTCTCTCCATCGCTCGCCCACGCGGCAGTATATCCATTCAGCTGGCCTGATCCACAGAGTGAGTGATCATGCCAATCTTCCCCTAAGGTTTTACAACCCAGTCAAGTTCTACATCTCCTTCCTAGTGTCATCATTAATAGTTAACAATGTCATTCCAATTAGAGTTTTTTCTTGTTGTGTATGCCGTCGATGCGGGTGACGATCCAAAATGGTGGCCTGATAAAAATCCCTTTCTCTGTGCTGCTGCTATGATAGTAGAATTTGCCTTTCCATACACCTACGTGATATGTATGTGCGTATGAATTTATCGTTTTTTTTTTTTTCCGACCATTAACATTGAAGTGCGGTCCTCTCACTGTTTTTATGTCTCTCCCAGGACCTGAAGCCGAGCAACGTGGCCGTTAACGAAGACTGTGAGCTCCGGGTAAGATCAGACCGTCATGATACGGACAAACCCTCCGCCCTTCGCCCATTCCCCGACGTAGAGCCATCGCCATGGCAACCGATAGGATAATGTCTCTCTCCCTGTCTGTCTCACTCTCTCCCTTTCTCCCCACTACCTCTGTCTGTCTGTCTCCCCCTTACCTGTCTTCCTCTCTCCCTGTCTTTCTTTCTCCCTTTCTCCCCCCCACCTACTCCCCGATCTCTCTCTCTCTCTCTCTCTCTCTCTCTCTCTCTCTCTCTCTCTCTCTCTCTCTCTCTCTCTCTCTCTCTCTCTCTCATTGTCTCTCTCTCACATTGTCTCTCTCTTCCTCAGATCCTCGACTTCGGACTGGCCAGACAGACGGACGACGAGATGACGGGCTATGTGGCGACGAGATGGTACCGGGCGCCAGAGATCATGCTGAACTGGATGCACTACAACCAGAACGGTGAGCACACACACACACACACACACACACACACACACACACACACACACACACACACACACACACACACACACACACACACACACACACACACACACACACACACTAAAGAGTTCCATGGAAGACCTACTATGTCGCAGTTATTTGAAAAGAGTTTGCTGTGTTTCTTTACAAGATGGATGCCGCGGTATTGTTTTTTTTTTACATCGTGTTTTTCTCTCTTCTCAGTGGACATCTGGTCGGTGGGGTGCATCATGGGAGAACTCCTGAAGGGGAAGGTTCTATTTCCTGGAAACGATTGTATCCTTATCGCCCGAAAAAAACGTTGAAAACGTCGTCTGACTTATTATGCCGTTGTTTTTTGAGCACTTAATGCGCGCAGTGCACACACCCCCCCCCCCCACACACACACACACACACACAAAAGACCACACCCTCACACACACACAAAAGACCGCACCCACACACAAGACCACTGGCTGATTTGCATCACAATTCTAGACCTTTCCGAAGGGGTGAGGGGTGGAAGGCAGAAGAACAACAAAGATCACAAAAGGTTCACTTGTTTAAGTCGCCGCATACCATGTCTGAAAGAATAACCGACACGAGTTTGATTCCGTGATATAGTCCAGAGAACGCTTGAGACAAAGACATTCTGCAGAGTTAAGTGAAAGGCTAAGTTCAAGTAGAACATCACTCTCTGCTATTTTCCAACATAAGCCAGTTCCGCTTTATACCCGCGTTTTGAAATACTTTTGGTTGGCAACATCAACTGTTTACACAGCAATGTCGGACCATTGAGCCATGCCTTTCTGAATCAGACCAATCGCAAACCAATGACACCAAGGTTGGAACTGTTATTTTAATTGCAATAAAGGAGTTGAAGTTCAGAAGACATTGTTTTCACAGCACTCCCTCGAAGGGCACTCACCTATCCTAGGAAACAGAGGAACATTAAGCTATTCTAACGGCTTAGGCAAAACTGAGTTAACTATTAACGGCTAAGGTATAACCACGTTAAATGCTAAAGGCTAAGTTGAACCCAAGTTAAAAGCTAACAGCTAAGGTGAAACCAAGTTAAATGCTAACTGCTAAGATAAAGCCAAGTTAAATGCTATCGGCTAAGCCAACAGCAAGTTAAATGCTATCGGCTTAGCTAAAACCAAGTCAAATGCTAACGGCTAAAACAAAGGTAAAAGTTGTTTGTGTTTCGGTGGGTGTGACAGAGGTACGTCACCTTCATCTTCTCGGTTTTTTCCGGCGCTCTCCTTGACCCCCCCCGCTGTCACCAGACATCGACCAGCTGAAGAGAATCATGGAGGTGGTGGGCACGCCCACGCCCGACCTCCTGCAGAAGATCTCCTCGGAACACGTGAGGAGAGAGGGGGGCAGGGATGGGATGAATATGAAATGATGGGTGGGATTTTCCCTCAATAGTACAGCGGTTTAAGGGCCAGTGGGTCAAACGCGCCCTAAAGGTCAAATACGCTCCTCGTGAAAGTAAAGAAACATTATGAACTTGAGGTAGAGAACTAAAGTTTCTAATTCTAAATTATAAAAAAAGTAAATTTCTGATTCATAGTTCATTGATCTGTTGCTCCTCAGGAAAGGAAAGAAAACGCAATGAACCAAAATCAGAAGAACAAAAAGTTTCTAATTCTAAATAATAAATACGTAGATTTCAGAATTATAGTGAAACGCCTAAAGTGTGAGTTAATGACTTATTTTAAATACTATGGCTCCTTGGCCTCTCTGGTCCCAGGGGGGAAATCCCTCTCAGACAACACCAACAAATCTCACTCCTCCCACCTCTGTCTAATTGATGATCAATTGATCAATAAGGTCAGTGTGGGCCCTGGTAGAGTGATTGATCTGTGCCATTGATCTGATTGGATGTGTCCGTGTCTCCCTGGTGGTCTGTAGGCTCAGAAGTACATACAGTCACTGCCTTTCATGCCCCAACAAGACCTGGAGAAGATCTTTAGAGGAGCCAACCCCATGGGTGAGAAGACCCCCGACAATAACCTCTTACAGAATGCCCTTTTGTTACCACATTCACCTTCCCTGACTCTCTAGTCTCTGTCCGATTTTTTAACAGGGAAAGGGATGTGACATTTACATTTATGGCATTTAGCAGACGCTCTATCCAAAGCGACTTACAATAAGTACATTTGTCATAAGAAAGAAAATATCACTGTCAGTACAATAAGGATGTTCATAGAACCAATTGCCAAGGACTCACAATCACTAGGTTAATCCATTCCCCTTATACAACAAAGATAGCTAGGATAAGATGCTACATAACTAAGTACTATAGCTAAATACGACGTACATAAGTGCTTGCATAAAGTGCCAGGAGAAATGTTCTTACCTGGTTAAATAAAGGATTGATTGATTGATTGAATGTCGTTAGGTTGTTCGGGGTAGGATGGTATGGCCGATTCCGTATTGTATGAGAATCTGAGAAATTTAGAAATTGTCGCAGCCATCGTTGTTAAGGCCTGGGAGCATTGTTCATTGTTGGATGGCTTAAGTAAAACTGTTTAATGGTAACTTAAAATAAAACACTTTTTTTATTCGTTCATAAAAATATTAAAACAGAGTAAACTGAGATGAGAAAATGCATCGTTCAAGCTATATGCTGACGATGTGATAATCCATATTAGGAATGTCCTCAGGTCTATCTTCTATACCCAATTGTCTGGAGGTTTCTGTCTATTTTACTCTACAGTTTCCCTCTGCAAACTTTTCCTCTCTCCATTGTTGGAGCTCTGACCACGTAATCCGTGTGACTTCCCAGTATCTCCCTGAATCTCTGGCCCTGTCTGACACCAACCATCTGTCTCTCTCTCCCCCCTACCTCTCATCCCCTCTCTCCCCCCTACCTTTCATTCCCTCTCTCCCTCCTAAATCTCTCGGTCTCTCTCCCCTACACACCTCTCTCTCTCTCTCTCTCTCTCTCTCTCTCTCTCTCTCTCTCTCTCTCTCTCTCTCTCTCTCTCTCTCTCTCTCTCTCTCTCTCTCTCTCTCTCTCTCTCTCTCTCTCTCCCCTACACACCTCTCTCTCTCTCTCTCTCTCTCTCTCTCTCTCTCTCTCTCTCTCTCTCTCTCTCTCTCTCTCTCTCTCTCTCTCTCTCTCTCTCTCTCTCTCTCTCTCTCTCTCTCTCTCTCTCTCTCTCTCTCTCTCTCTCAGCCGTGGACCTGCTGAAGCGCATGCTGGTGCTGGACTGTGACGGCCGGATCTCGGCCTGCGAGGCGCTGGCCCACCCCTACTTCTCCCAGTACCACGACCCAGAGGACGAGCCAGAAGCCCCGCTCTACGACCAGACGCTGGAGAGCAAGGACCGCACGCTAGAGGAGTGGAAGGGTACGACAACCACTTAAGGTTTTTAAAGGGACAGCGTACAATTAAATGGAATCCCGCTGGAGTTAACTAGAGTGAACAATAAAATAAAAAATAAAAAAACTACCAGAGTTAGCTAGTGGCTAATTTACATTTGTCCCTCAAAACACAGCGCACAATTAAAGTGAGCTTAAACGCTTTTAAAGTGAGCTTTAAAGCTAAAGTTAGCTTGCGGGCAATTTCCATGCATTGTCACGGATGTACGGAGAAAACCTACTGGCTTTGGAGTTGGGAAAACGTTTACTTTCAAAGCTACTTAAAGGTGCGAGCACATCTGATCAATATTTGAAGCCATTGCAGAGAGTCTAAGTGTTGCAAGAACGGAGAACGAATATTGGTAACAGGAAGTTTGTAAGTTCTACTTTGGTTTGGTGAACTTCCACTTCCTATATTCAAGCCTCCCTTATTGCATGCAGGCAGTTAGGCCTTACTAACAGCAGTAACCTACGCAACACAGCCTTTGTGTGCGTTTGATAAGCCACTATAAGCCGTTTAGAAAATCTGCCTTTTCCTGTGTTTTAGTGACATCACAAGTGGGAGTGTCCACCTAGATGTACGATGGATAGATAAGCACCATTTGCTATAGTCCAATTGGTTGGATGGTGGACTGATCTATCCAGCGTACATCTAAGTCAGGGATCCTCAAAGTTTTGGCAGCTGAGGGCCAATTTAGGAACCCAGACTTTGGCTGACGGCCGCCAAAGGAATTATTTTTTGGCGGGAAACGCCGACAGCATCCCAGTGGTGAAAAAAAACATTGCACCGTGGACCTCTGAGAGTGAGGTCAAGTGAGGTCTAAATCAAGAAACTGAAGTTCATCCTTTCAAAGTAATGTACAGTCGGATTAAAACTAACAAATGTAACAGGATTTAAAAATGTTAATTTTAACTTACATCTGTATGTCATTGCGTGCCGCCAGTAATGTTTCCGCGGGCCGCCATTGGCCCGCGGGCCGCACTTTGAGAACCAATGATCTAGGTGGACACGCCCACTTACTTGTGAAGTCACTACATGTGTTCCTGAACCCTCCGACGCCAGCCTTCCGAGTTGCACTTTGGACGTAATTTCCGGTCTCTGAGCATTTATAGCGTCCCTGTTCGTCTTTGTGATTGTGTCAGGAAATTGGCTAGTCGTCGTTCACTGTTAGCTTCATATGCCTCTTTAGCAAACCAGCCCGAAAACAAACGACACAACTTTACATTGTATTGCACGCACAGCAAGACCATGCAATGTATGAATTGGTGACCGGAATAAAGTAGCAATGTAATGAAGTGTGGAAGAGCATTTAAAATCGACATTAAAATGACCAACGTGGTACAAATACAAAGAAAATAAATCTCTTGACGGCCGTCCGGCTACTCTCAGATTTTTCGAAAGATGAAGGCAAAAAGGGGCCGTGCCTCCGAGAAATGCTGCAAGAAAGCTGAGGAACCCACCATTAGGCGCAGGAAAAGGCAGAATTTGAAACGGCTTGTCGTGGCTGACCACAGTCGCACCTGGTGGTATAATATGGGAGGGGGGCCCCTTTAAGTAAAGAAAAACAGGACAAAGGATCATACTCTGACTAATCTTATCGTCTCCATCTGCTTCTTTCCCTGCTGCCATTTTGACATGTCCTAACATATTCCCTGTCCTTCTCTTTCTCCCCCCCCCCCCTCCCCCCCCCTTCCCCCTGTACAGAGATGGTGTTTGAGGAGGTGATCAACTCTTCAGGGGCCGGCACCAACACAGGCAATCTACAGGCGGAGCAGTAGGACCCCCCCCCCCCCCCCCATCCCCCCTTCCCACCCCCCAACCACCTGTGGACCACCGCCACTCCCCAGCCCAGAATCAGACGGAGAAGGACCACAGCCCCCATGTCGCCCCACACGCAAGACAGTTTTGGGGGAGACACCGTTTTCTGCGATTATTTGGCCTTGAACCCCATCACTCAAACAACCCCCCCCCCCCCCCCCCCCCCCCCCCCCCCCCCATTTTCAGTTTGTTGGAATTTGTGCGAGTTGTCCCGTACGTTACCACAACAACAACCACAACCACAACAAAGAACTGCTGACGGGTCGCTGAGAACGTTCTGGTCGGTGGAACTACGGCGCGTCCCTGGGGATCCCCCCGGATGCTTCGAGGGGCCGGAGCGACGTGGGGATCCCCTTGAGGCCCCTGGAGGCCAGGAACAGCGTTTACAACGGTTTACTAACGGCACCGGGCCACCACAAACACACACACACACACACACACTCTAGAGTTTAGAAAACACACTCTAGGTCTTCCAAAGCTACAAGTGAACTTGGCCTAAGCCCCAAAACCTTAACACAGATGCCGTAAGCAGTCACACACACACACACACACACACACACACACACACACACACACACACACACACACACACACACACACACACACACACACACACACACACACACACACACACACACACACACACAGACAGACAGACAGACAGACAGACAGACAGACAGACAGACAGACAGACAGACAGACAGACAGACAGACAGACAGACAGACAGACAGACAGACAGACAGACAGACAGACAGACAGACAGACAGACAGACAGACAGACAGACAGACAGACAGACAGACAGACAGACAGACAGACAGACAGACAGACAGACAGACAGACAGACAGACAGACAGACAGACAGACAGACAGACAGACAGACAGACAGACAGACAGACAGACAGACAGACAGACAGACAGACAGACAGACAGACAGACAGACAGACAGACAGACAGACAGACAGACAGACAGACAGACAGACAGACAGACAGACAGACAGACAGACAGACAGACAGACAGACAGACAGACAGACAGACAGACAGACAGACAGACAGACAGACAGACAGACAGACAGACAGACAGACAGACAGACAGACAGACAGACAGACAGCCAGCCAGCCAGCCAACCAGACACAAACACACACTCACACAAACGCACACAGACAACACACACACACACACACACACACACACACACACACACACACACACACACACACACACACACACACACACACACACACACACACACACACACACAGAGGTCTTATTTATAGCAGCCAACAGTCATGTGTTCTTGTTCCTAACTAACACACGTTGCAGTGATATATTGTTGCATGAATTACTTATGCATTTTATGAAGAGTATATATATATCACTATATAAGACACGTTTGACTGATTGATGCGTCTGCCAAATCAGCAAAATAACTGCTTTATGACCAAGATCCACTATGAGGCCGCAGAATGTGACTTGTGTGTTATTATTTAGATCAGAGGAGAGTTGTGGTTTTTCGTGGGAAGTCATTCGTTCGTGAATGACTAGAAAACAGTTGATGCCTAATAAGACCAAGATCAACATCGTCCAACGCCGCAGAACATAGCATACACATAATAAGCTTACAGTATAACCTATAGCTTTGCGCTTCTGGCTCTGCACTCTGTTTAACGCTCAATGCTATATCATTAGCGCCATTAGCTACTTATCAGCCCTGTCTCAGTTCAACATGGCGACCAAAAGACTTGGGTTTTTGGGTGTTTGTGCCGATTTTTTATGTAAATAAAATACATACAAGTGATGAGGGTTAACCGTCAGAAGCCAAGGTAGCGATGAGTGAAGAAGATGTCTTTGAAACTATCCAAACAATCAAACAAATTAAACATTTTGCCCTATTTTTATTGTTGATTTATAGGAAGGGATAATCAATGAACAATAAATCAACACTTTAACCTCATTTAGAAATCACGAGGAGCTATCATTAGCACACAGTTGATAGCCAATCGGCACCAGGGAAAAAAAACCCGAACTAAATCCATTGTAATGTTTCAACGAGGGCACAAACTCACGACCATAACATTACATTAGCACAGCATTGTCTTTGCTCTGCAAGTCATAAATCTGATGGCTTTAGAGTTATAAGAGCCTTAATGGGGTTATTCAACAAGCATATCTATAGGGCTTGTACATCAGAATGCATCATGGGCTTTTTTCGCTGGCCACACGCCACTTTGTGATGACTTGGAGTAATGTTAAGTCCTAAATCAACATAAATTTACATCAAAGCTACTGTGACTCAACATCGTCTTGCCATAATGACAAATTATTTCACGATTAACAACTAAACAATGACCAAAACACCATTACTACCAATAACATTCCGATGCTTCCAAAATGGAGGCAGTCTTTGAGTTGTGACGTCAGGACGTACAAGCCCTATACTAGTAAACAAACACAACATCATAATCGCATTCTACTATGTGTGGTTCACCCTGGAGTTACTGCTGTACTTGTTGCCAATTTTGCAAGATGAAGATAAAAAGCTATCTCTCAAAACAAACATACTACTTCACACAGATGTATGAAATATTAAAACCCTGTCTCAGTGGAGGTGTGTAGGTTAATGGTGTCCTGAATCTTTTTCAATGTTCCAGTGTTTTGTGATAACGTTGATGTCAAAAGGTGGTGGATATGTGACCAACTGCTACTTGAATGTAAATGTCTGCTCAAAGTGAGAAGTGTCCTTTTTTTTAATGAATAGTGGCATGTCTTTTGTTGAGTTTTTCTGTTTCTTCCTTCCAAAGCAGGCACACTATCAATCACAGACATAAATCCGTGAACTAAATGTCAATGCTGGGTTCAGCAGTGAGTGACACATTATTCCGGCCTTTGTCATTCTTGGCTGCATACAAATAAAACACCCAATTCTTTTGTTTGTCAGTTGATGTTTCGGCTTCTGTTCTGTACTGTTATGTTATCTCTCTTGTCAAAAATGTTTGTTTGAGTGACATTAGGTAATTGATCAACAACTTTAACCATGTTTAGTAGACGTGAACATTTTCTGTTGATGTTTCTGTACTGTTTGCCTCTCTCTCTCTCTCTCTCTCTCTCTCTCGCTCTCTCTCTCTCTCTCTCTCTCTCTCTCTAATTAAATGTTTGTTTGAGTGACACTAGGACGCTTATGAACAACTTTAACCGTGTTAAGTCGACGTGGTGGCAGGCCCATCAGATTTACAATCAGAGTAGGCTAAGAGGTGGAAGATGAAGCAGAATGTGGTAGTGGTGGTGGTGATAGTCTTGATGGTGATAGTGATGGGGGTGGTGGTGATGGGGGTGGTGGTGGGAACCAACCTGTTAAATCGAAACCTCACTGAGGATTGTTGTCCGGGCTCAGCTAATTCCTCATGGCAACGGGCAGATGTTGAGAGCCACACACGGACAATTGATCCACGGCGCGACACACCCATCGGCTGCCCCCCCGGGCGGCCGAGACCACCGCATCCCCGCGGCCGGCCAGCCCCCGTACAAAGCGGTGGGAGGGGGGGGGGTGTTTAGACCGGCCTGATAGTCGAGCAGGAAGAAGTCATGCGCCCCTGTCCTCTGTTTTGATTTCGCTGTTGAGTTTTGTTTGGCTTTTCGAGGGGAAAACACGAACGCACTTTTGAGTCACATGAATAAGAACCGCTCGGCAGGCAGTCTAGTGTTCCCCGGAACCCACCGTCGGACCCGCGGTCACATCGCGTCGGCATGTCGGTGCTGCGATCGAGGACCGGGTTCTACCGGCAGGAGGTCAACAGAACCGTGTGGGACGTTCCCGAGAGGTTCCGAGACCTGAAGCAGGTGGGGACCGGAGCCTACGGGACGGTGTGGTGAGTCACTTCATCACTACTGAGAATATTATATTAAGAAATATATGTAAATACAATTTCAATTCCCATTAAAAATATTCCTGCGAATCAGCCCGTTCTGCAGGATTTACAACTCATTCAGAAGTGGAAGTATAACGTCAACGCAACAACCAATGGATATTCTTAAAAAACGTGAATTATCTAATAGCAGCGTGTTTTCACCTGACAATGATGAAAACCTACAATTCCTCTGGTTTCTATTCACATTCCCAGCTTTGAGAGAGCTTAGTTGGCATTGTATTGTCAGCATAAGGGTCAACAAAGAACCCCCAGCGTCTCATTGTTGGACTGTTGCTGGACACACACACACACACACACACACACACACACACACACACACACACACACACACACACACACACACACACACACACACACACACACACACACACACACACACATTCCACTTCTAGTAGTAGGCTACTACCATAGCAATAGGCCTACTATTTATTGTTTCTGCCATGTGTCGATCCATCATTTCAATTCGAAGGCCTACATTTCAGTTAATCTGTTGATCTGTTAATCCTTTGGTACATTCAATCTGTGCAATAATCTCTGACTACAGAAACCTACTCTATGAGTTGTTATGTTACAATATCTGACTGTCTCTCTGTGTGTGCGTGGCTGATGTGTGTGTGTCTGTATGTTTGTTTGTGTGGCCTTCTTTCTGTGTATGTGTCTGTGTGTATGCCTGTCTGTCTGCCTGTCTGTCTCCCTGCCCGTCTGTCTGTCTGCCTGCCTGTCTGTCTGTCTGTCTGTCTGTCTGTCTGTCTGTCTGTCTGTCTGTCTGTCTGTCTGTCTGTCTGTCTGTCTGTCTGCCTGCCTGCCTGCCTGCCTGCCTGTCTGTCTGTCTGTCTGTCTGTCTGCCTGTCTGTCTGTCTGTCTGTCTGTCCCTCCCTCCTGGTCGCAGCTCGGCTCTGGACCGGCGCAGCGGACTGAAGGTGGCCATCAAGAAGCTCCACAGACCCTTCCAGTCCAAACTTTTCGCCAAGCGGGCCTACCGGGAACTACGGCTGCTGAAGCACATGAAACATGAGAACGTAAGAACCCTCCTCCTCCTCCTCCTCCTCCTCCTCCTCCTCCTCCTCGCCAACCTTCATCACAACGAACGGATAATGATAGCATTTACTATTTAGAGTCGCTTTCTTCTGAAGCAAAAACGATCATTCGGATATGGCGCCGCTTGCTCAGGGATGGCTCAAGGTAGGCCGTCAACATCGGAGATCGAACCCAGGACCTTTTACCTCATGGCGTAGTGCCACACGCCACTGGCATGCCGCCGGGAGGTAGAGCCGGTTGGCTTGTAACCGGAAGGTTGCTAGTTGGAGTGTCGAGGTGTCCCTGAGCATGACACCTAGCCCTCACTGAATTAACGCAGTCCATCTTACATTTACCTTTTGGCTGGGAGTTGATCATCATGGCCACTTCTAAACTATCCTCCCCCTGAACAATAAGTAAAAAATTATATCTTGAAAGTAATGTAGATCAAGACTTGCCCCAACTCTGAGCACCTTTAAAACAAGACTGAAGACTTTTATGTTTGCTATAGCCTTCTGCTAAAATCTTAAATACATTGCACTTTCTAAAAAGCTTTTTAACTTTGCCTCTATTTTCTATTTTAATACTAAAATGCCTTTTTCTATTTTACCCATTTCTTTGCATATGTTTTTCTTTTACTTATCTATTATTTTATTTTATTGTATGACAATGTTTATATGTGAAGCACTTTGAGTCTGCCTTGTGTATGAAAAGTGCTATATAAATAAAGTTGCCTTGCCTTGCCTTGCCTTGCCTTGCCTTGCCTTGCCTTGCCTAGAAGCACCTCTAAACCTGATTGGCTCTCGACAGGTGATCGGGCTGCTTGACGTGTTCACCTCGGAGATCATCCTGGACCGCTTCCGGGACTTGTAAGTGAACCCTCGCTGCATGCATGACGTCATTTGATTTGTACAAAGAGATTAATATCTACTCAGCAGTTGATAGTTGATATGAACCCATCAACAGCCCAAATCTCAAGACAATACATTGCCTCCTCTCCTCTTCCTCTCTTCTCCTCCTCCTCCTTCTCCCCCTCTCGCCTCCTCCTCCCCTACTTTCCTCCCCCACCGCTCCCTCTCTCCTCCTCCTCCTCCCTTCCTCCTCCTTCTCCCCCTCTCTCCTCCTCCTCCCCTACTTTCCTCCCCCACCGCTCCCTCTCTCCTCCTCCTCCCTTCCTCCTCCTTCTCCCCCTCTCGCCTCCTCCTCCCCTACTCTCCTCCCTTCCTCCTCCCACTCTCTCCTCCGTTCCACCGCCCTCTCTCTTCCCCTCCTCCTCCTCCCCTCTCCTCCTCTCACCTCCGCCTCTCTGCCACCTCCTCCCCCTCCAAATTCTCTCTTCATCCGCCTCCTCTCCTCCTCCTCCTCCTCTTCCTCCTCCAGTTACCTGGTGATGCCATTCATGGGCACTGACCTGGGGAAGCTGATGAGGCTAGAGAAGCTCACAGAGGAGAGGGTCCAATTCCTCGTCTACCAGATGCTCAAGGGACTCAAGGTGGGCGCACGCACGCACGTGCGCGCGCGCGCGCACGCACACACACACACACACACACACACACACACACACACACACACACACACACACACACACACACACACACACACACACACACACACACACACACACACACACACACACACACACACACACACACACACACACACGGATTCATAAACCCTAATTTAATCGGTCACTGTTGAAAGGTCTGTTTATTCATCTCAAACGTTTTGATGATATAGGCAGATTGAACGACCAATGAACTGATGAATGGGAAGCCGGTCAAAGTCCAAACATTAAAAACAACTGCATCTCATGTATCTGATTGTGATGACATAGTCATATATCATGTCTCCATCTCTCTCGCCTTTAGTACATCCATTCTGCCGGGATCATCCACAGAGTGAGTGAACCTTGACCTTTCATCAATATGCAATCTTCATTTGTATTTTTTTTTATGTATTTCATCACCTTAACTCTGATCATTTATCTGATAAGTACATTTCCTCCTTCACCACAGGACCTTAAACCTGGTAACCTGGCTGTGAACCCGGACTGTGAGCTGAAGGTACAGTCAATAATGATGTTTACCGGCTGCTAGCTCAATCTCTCCGGGTTAGGGGTTAAATTCCCTATGTATCTTCTCTTGGCTCTTAATGTACGCCCTTATTGTATGTTGTACGTCCTTGCACTTAAAAATAGTACTTTGTAAATAAAAATTGTAAGTGCTTGGCACTTTGTACTGTACCGACAGCGAAATATTATTGTTTCTCTTTCTTCTCAGAAATATACTGATTGTAATTCGCTTTGGATAAAAGGGTCTGCTAAATGCCCTAAATGTAAATGTCTCTCCTCTCTCCTTCAGATCCTGGACTTTGGGCTGGCGAGGCAGGCCGACACGGAGATGACGGGCTACGTGGTGACGCGCTGGTACCGAGCACCGGAGGTCATCCTCAACTGGATGCACTACACCCAGACGGGTGAGTCGACACGTATTCACACGTAGCTGAATTTGTAAACACTCGACGCGACGCGTTGTTCGAGCATTGACTGTCCACCAGGAGGCAGCAGAGTTCCATGAGAGTTACCGTTGTCTCCGTCAGATTTAATTTTTGTTCTTCAGTACTGTGTTTTCTGGCTGAATTTTGTTTATGTTCTCCGCTACTGTGTTCCCCGTCTGATGTTGTTTTTGTTCTTCAGTATTGTGTTCCCTGTCTGATTTTGTTTTTGTTTTCCAGTACTGTGTTCCCTGTCTGATGTTGTTTTTTTTCTTCAGTACTGTGTTCCCTGTCTGACTTTGTTTTTGTTTTCCAGTACTGTGTTCCCTGTCTGATGTTGTTTTTTTTCTTCAGTACTGTGTTCCCTGTCTGACTTTGTTTTTTGTTCTCCAGTGGACATCTGGTCTGTGGGCTGCATCATGGCAGAGATGCTACTAGGAAAGCCTCTGTTCAAGGGAAATGACCGTATCCTTTCAAATGTAACTTTGGACCAGAATGCAAAACAATAACAAGAGCTGAATCCTCTTGCTTAAAGGAAGCCAGAAAAAGGATTACGTTGATTCTTTATGACGATAAAGAACAACTGAAACTAGAAAATATCTAGTCTCATATCACAACAAAGTTTGTACACTACTACCACCTCTACATCAGTATGACCCTTGACCCCTGCGTGATGCCAGACCTGGACCAGCTGAAGGAGATCATGAAGGTCACCGGGACGCCAGCTGCCGACTTTGTGGTGAAACTCCAGAGCCAAGATGTAAGGAGGAGACCCGGTTTCCATGGCAACCGCAAACACTGGCCACGCCGCACTATAGCATGTGTAGCAAGCGTGTGCCAGCTCCTTTCACATTCAAAGTCGAAGACCCTAGTGTGTGTGTGTGTGTGTGTGTGTGTGTGTGTGTGTGTGTGTGTGTGTGTGTGTGTGTGTGTGTGTGTGTGTGTGTGTGTGTGTGTGTGTGTGTGTGTGTGTGTGTGTGTGTGTGTGTGTGTGTTTAATGGACATACGAGAGACTAATCTTGGCTCCCATCGACTGCCTTGCTGGAGTAGGCATTTTATCTGTGTGTACTTTGTGTGTACTGTGTGTGCGTGCGTGTACAGACTTTCAAGAGACCTGGCTTCGCTCCCACGGTCTGTGTGGCTGGGTTAGGCATTGTGTGTGATACATATCATTGATGTATGTGTAGGTCAAGGTTAAAGACGATGGACGCCTGCTTCACTCTCTCTCTCTCTCTCTGTCTCTCCTCAAACAGGCCAAGAACTACATCAGAAGTTTACCAAAGATTCCTAAGAGAGACATGCACACCATTTTCTCCAAAGCAAGCTCCCACGGTACGTAACACTCCTCCTCCCCCATCGTCTCCCCCATGCATCCTCACCCATCGTCTCCCCCATCATCTCCTCCGTGCATCCTCTCGCCCATGCATCCTCCCACGGTGTCTCCCCTCCCTCCTCGTTCCTCCTCCCCCATCGTCTCCCCCTTTGTCTCCCCCATGCATCCTCCCGCCCTGTCTCCCCCCTCCTCTCTCGTCCTCACCCCTGCCTCCCGCCCTGTCTCCCCTCCCTCCCCCCTCCTCCTCACCCCTGCCTCCCCTCCTCTCTCCTCCTCACCCCTGCCTCCCCTCCTCTCTCCTCCTCACCCCTGCCTCCCCTCCTCCCTGCTCCTCACGCCCTCCTCCCTCCTCCTCACCTCTGCCTCCCCCCCTGTCCGTCCCCCCCCCCCCCCCCCAGCGGTCGGGATGCTGGAGCGCATGCTGCTGCTGGACCCCGAGGCGCGGGTGAGCGCGGCCGAGGCCCTGGCCACGCCCTTCGTCAGCGAGTTCCGGGAGCCGGAGGAGGAGACGGAGGCGCTGCCCTACGACCACTCCATGGACAACACCGACCTGCCCGTGGACCAGTGGAAACGTAGGGAGAGGGGGGAGGGAGGTAGGGAGAGGGGGGGGGGAGAGTGGGGTAGACAGAGAGTGGAGGGTGGGGGTTGTGAGCAAAAACTGCCGCGGTCACATGACCCGTTGTTTTATTTGGCCAAACAGAGAAAGTTGTATTGAGTGTTTTCCTTTCTCCTTCCCGTAGGTCACACGTTTACAGAGATCCTGACCTTCAGTCCCCTGAGGGACTCCAAAGAGACGTCACTTTGACACACATACAGACACAGACACAGACACAGACACAGACACTGACACAGACACAATGTACAAAGTCCCATTACAACTACATACACCACAAACGCACACGCAACCACTGTATACATTTCCAGTAACGCTGCATATACACACTCACTAACTCACAAACACACACTGAAAAGGTGCCACTAAATACACACACAAACGCATCGCTCAAAGTCGCACACACGCAGGCACAGGAAACGTAATCCAGACACGCACAAGTTAAATGTTAATAGTTTCCCACCTGTACATGTATACATATTAAATGAACAATGTTGACTTGGTTACTTTTGCGGATCTCAATAAATGTAGAAAAAGACAAAACCTGGTCAGCTGTCCGTATTTTTTGTTATAGAGAGAGAAAGGGGGTCGGAGAGAGAGAGAGAAAGAGAGAGAGAGGGAGGGAGTCAGAGTGAGAGAGGCAGAGAGAGAAAGAAAGAGAGAGGGAGGGAGACAAAGAGAGAGAGAGAGGCAAAGAGAGAGAGAAAGGCAGCCATATGTTCAGAAGGAGGGATACTCCTTTTCTTTCCCTCCCGTTTCCCGTACACTCGTTTACTTTCTGATAAGCCTAAAGAATTGCTTCAGGGTTCGAGGGCGCGGTCAGACCCCGCTGTGCAAACAGAGATCGCGGCTAAAAATACAGTCCTCCATTAACCGCCGAGATAAACAGAACCACCCAGCGTTGTTCTGCGGTCACTTGATCACACTCCTCATGACCACTGCTCCACATTTAGAAACCACAGACTTGACCTTTCCGAGGCCGCGAACCATCCTATGTACTAAACATTAAACCAAATAAAAACACTGTATAAAAAGTTGGTTTTGATATCAGTTGTCAACCTCGTCTCGCCCCCTTTTGTCCGCTTTCACTGCTGTCCCTATGAGTCAGTGTGTGCAGTCTAGATCCTAACAGAACGTAAGGACTACAGCCTAGAGGCTAATGAGTGTTCGTGTATTTCTGGACAGCCATGCGGTGCAGCGCGCTCCTCTGGCGCTGATAAGAGCAGTGTGTGGCTGGGTCTGGGAGCACTGGGCAGGTCCTCTGCTGTAGCCCTCGTCGATTACCACAGGAAGACCCAGATCTGGAGTCAAAACCAGTGCAGCGCCATGGGTGGAACCACAGACTCAAACCCCACCGGGCAAGCCCGGACCGTGAGGTGGATTCTGTTGCTGTGGTGCCTGACAGGTAAAAAAACCGAACAAACATTACAAACAATAGCAGTTTGTCGGCTGGTCTTTTTCGTCGGTGGGGCAACTCATCGGTTGCCGTGGTTATATCTGGTGCGGTTGTTGTATGGCAGAGACAGGAAATGGGTTTTGGATTTTGTTACTCGTGTACTGTTAATGTACTGCTAATGAACTGGTTTATTTCAATTGGTCTATTCTGTTGGAGCCCTGAGTTGGACCACAGCGAAGTCTCCCTCTCTAGAATGGATGGTTTATGTGTCACAAAATGTAAAATCTGTTCAGTCATTTATCTAACAAGGGGAGGTGCGGTCGTGGTCAAATAAGTGATGTTTATGACTAATGTCTATTGCTTGTCCCTTGGCTATACATAATGAACACTACAGTAGACTGTATTGAGAGCTTAATGAAACGAGACAACTGCCTTCTGTCTGCTCTTCCTTTTCTGAAATATTAACGTTTTTTTTCTGTTCAAAAGACAAAGATGAACAAAGTAAATAGTGGTTTGAAGTGACGACTGGACCTGTGATGTTGTTTTGATCCCATAGCTGTGAGACTAGCTACCGGAACAGAGGATGGAATGACCGAGACCAATAAAGGTGAGAGCAACTATAGTTTAAAACACACTTATGATTCAATGGCAGGAGTTAATAAGTGGCCATGTTTGAGTCCCAAGCTGTTACTGGGTTTGATTCCCAATGCCCTCATCCTACATTTAGTATTCAATATAAATTTGTATGATAGTATTGATTCATTATTTAGGACTCATTATAATTATTCCAAACCAACGTAATCAGAGTGGCTATATTTAGTTTAAAAGTTTCCTTCTAATCGAATCGTTCAGTCCGCCTACACTTTCAAGCAGGCACGCACGCACGGGCGAGCGCGCGCACACACACACACACACACACACACACACACACACACACACACACACACACACACACACACACACACACACACACACACACACACACACACACACACACACACACACACACACTGATAGAGCTTTCGTTTTTTCAGACAGTCTCGATGTGCAGATCCTAGGCCCAGGCTACGTGACAGTCGGCGTGCCTTCCAGCTTCGAGTGCGAAGCCAACTGCAAGTCCAAACCGTGCAACTACTTCATGACCATGGACAAACGGGCATCTGCTGGCCAGGGCAACGTGCTTGCCTTCACGCTGACCCAGTGGGTAGAGGCGCTGTCCCTGACTTGCACTGCCAAGGATGAACAGACGAGGGCAACAAAGACTGTGACAAAGAAACTGCAGGTGTTAGGTAGATAGACCGCATGATCGCATCTTTGTCGTGGCTTTTAAATTCACATTACTTTACAGTTTTCCGACGTATTTACATTACAGCGCACACTTTCGCGATCGAGACTATGTTCTTAAATGTTTTAGATATAAAGCAAATATTATTATGTTTTATTAATATATTTTTTTTTTTTATAGCTGGACCGTCAAACGTCTCGATCTCAGGCCCTGACTTGATGACCCCCCTGGCTAGCCACGGCTACACTTGTCATTCCTACTGCCGGCCTTCGTGCGAATACACCTGGCGGGTTGACGACGGCCCCTGGGTGGCCGGCCAGGGGAACGTCATCGGCGTCATTCCCCGGCACCACGACACGGCTAAAACCCTCATGTGTAGAGCCACCAACACGGTGTCCGGCCTCTTTGCGGCCAAGATCCAAGACATCGCCGTATCATGTAAGGCTGGGAGCCCCTCCATGAAACAGGGCTTGTACCCCCTCCATGAAACAGGGCTTGTACCCCCTCCATGAAACAGGGCTGGTACCCCCGCAATGAAACAGGGCTTGTACCCCCTCCATGAAACAGGGCTGGTACCCCCGCAATGAAACAGGGCTTTGACACCACCATGAAAAGGTTTTAACCTGCCAGCCCTCGCGGCTCTATTTTTCTTATTAATTAGTTCGTTGTGTATTATATTCAGTATGTTGGGGACTGCGTGTCGTTTAGTACACTTTGAAGAGGCTATTTCCATGACAAGGGGAAGGATGGTGAAGAGGAGCGGAATTATATGATGAAGTCATTAATGTTAAGGAACAATCTCATACAGAGATAAATAATACAATTCTTATAATAAATGGCACTATAATAAACGGCACTGGCACTTAATGTACACACTTATTGTATGTTTGGGCGTCCTGGCATTTAACAATTATACGTTAGTGCTTGGCACTTGGCTCTATGAACATCCTTATTGTTTCAACTGCGATATATTGTTGATTATCTTTCTTCTGATAAATGCACTTATTTTAAGTCGCTTTGGATATAAAGCGTCTGCTAAATGCCCTAAATGTAAATGTGTCAAGTAATTCCGCTAAACAGTCGTCGCCTCTCTCGGTCATTTCAGCCGGTCCCCCGGATGTTCATATCCAGGGCCCGAGCTCCATGCAGCTCGACGTCCGGACCAGATTCGTCTGCCTGGCGGACTGCATGCCAGCGTGCCGCTACACCTGGACGCTCGGCGATCACACGGTGAGAGGAAGCGCCATTGATGTCACGGTCGTTCAGCCACGGAAGACCGTTTCCCTGAAATGCGAGGCGCAGAACACAGTGACCAGGAAGTCACACACGGTGTTGAAAACCGTTTTTCTCGGAGGTAGGTGGACATAGTTTGGTGTCGTTTGTTAACTAAGTGTTTAATTAGATGCCCGCTGTATTAAACAATGATGCTGTTATTGTTTTTGTTTTTTTGCTGGCAGATCACTCGCTGGCCACTCGTGCTGAGGAGAGGTCAGCTCTGCTCCTATGCGGCCTCATCGTCTCGGCTGGGATTCTCATTTGATCCACACGAGGGAGACATTTTATAGGATGTTAAGACTATTTTTTTTAAAGGACTTTTAAAGCTTTCTACTACAAGCGCACTCATAAAGTAATTATAAATAGGCTTTCTACCAAGTCATTAAGATGTCGTATGTGTAACACATTGCATTTAGTTAAAATAGAAAATTCATTACAGCCTGTTTCATTAATTACTAGGCCAATAGGATGATATAAATAGCCTGATCAAAATACTTAAATTACTAATGTTTCACTATCTATATGTATCATGTTTTAATAAAAACAATAATATAGAGCTTGTCTAAAAATATAGAGGTGATTATAAAATGATATACAATTCTATTTCAAACATTATGCAATGATGTTTTTATTTTACCTAAGCTAAACTCGTGCTGAAATATAATTTATTGTATGTGAATACGTTTTTTCCTCATTATTGCAGTCATTGCTTGCTGCTCATCATGTTTCAAGTTAAAGCACTTAATAACCAATAATAACCACAAACAATACCTAACAAACAACACTTAAAACTCTTTGTTGAACACTTGTATGAGCCTTGTGATGAGTATTGTTGAGGAACACACTTTCTTGGTGGGATGCTATATATGCTACATATAAATTATGTATCCCCTCAGTTGCAGACAATTTGGATGATTGTACTGTTTAAATCATTAAATTGCATTACGTGTATGATTCAATACCTTTCATGTGTTTGGAATACATCATTTCAATAATAAATATAGAAAATTATTTGCAAAAAGTGGTTTGGAGTGACATCTTTTCTTTGCATCCGTCTTGCATCATTTTGGATATATATTAACTGACGTTAAAGTTCTGACAGGTAATTGTCACATTCTATAAGGAAAATACCACAGGGTCACTGACCAACATTTGCATTATTTTGTTGACTGGAAATATTAAAAAAAATATTTAAAACCTTCAGACCACAGCGCAGACATTGAAGTTAAATCGCAACATTTTGAATAAAAAAGCCACACTTTATAAAAGTCTACAGTTGCGCCACACTGGCGCCAATGAAGCATAATGCATCTGATTAGCAACAGCCTGCCGTCTGTTTAACCGACGCATCTTACTAGTTCATTGGGTCTGGCTGTGTAAGCGTGTTTGCTAGGCCTACTAGACTCCGTTCAGGGGCCCACCCAAGCTTAATATCAAAGTGACGCAAGTCATGTGGCAACAGGCTTGTTATGAAGCACTCAATCAGCCGCACTGTTGGTTTTATGTGTTTATCTATGACCATTAATTAGATCTGAAATGCCTTTACACAGTGTCCTCAAGAAGAGATAAGTTCCTGGTTAGATACAGGCATACAGTAGGCCTACCCGTCACAGGAATGGCTGTCTCAGCACAAGTTCTCCCTCTCTGCAGCACTGCACCTCAAAGCCATTCGGCCCTCTTTGGCAGCATGTGTATATGCAAGCATCCTTAAGAAAACATATTGCATGTATCAATGTACAGTACGTGGCAATACATTCAGGCTCTGCATGGTCGTCATGATGATTATGGTTCCACGTCGACGCAACGCAAGGACCACGCAGACGCTTCGATGCAGTCGTGAACCGCTTTGGGTTCTGCGTCGGGTTTTTGTGAGCGGACCAATCACAGCCCTTGCTGCTGCATCGCCTCGACGCAAGGTTACAATTTTTGGAAGGCACACGTCAGGCCCTTGCGGTGGACGCAAGGAGGGTCCGCAAGGATGTAATGGGTCCGTAAACCCCCTTGCGTAGCGTCGACGTGTAACAATAATCAGGCCTAGTAACGTGGGTGACGTGGTGTGTGGCACCTGTTCAAATATTAAACAAATAAATAAACAAACCGATCGAACATACGATTACGGTGTATGCTGTATTGGGACACTTGTGATAAAACGGAACACATTCTCTTGGCAGCAGCCATGAGTAAACACGAATAAGAAAGGGGCAGCAAGCATTGTGGTTTTCCTTGGAAGGTTCAAGACCAAGAATAGCCGTGGGAACAAAGAGCGACAGAAAGAGGTCACAGATACATGGACCACAATGGTGCCTGCTGATATAGGCATCATCAGGGAACCTAACGCATGTAGACTACACTCCTTTGTCGTGAAGGTTGGCTAATCCTGTGGCTTTTCGTTGGCATTGGTTCACTGATAAGGTGGCCGATGGGCACGGCTTCTTGCGGGCGACGTTATAAAGATCGGGCTGGCGTTCCGCCCGGCATTACTGATGGCCTGTGTCATCGGAGATTCTGCGGCATCATGATCCGTCCAACTGCCCGTCTGTTTCTCATCTGCCTGGCAGGTAAAACACACTTGACTAGTAATGAAATGTTGTAATTATTTGGATTACTACATCTTATTGAGTTTTTTTTTATACATAAACTACGATTTAGATTGAATTATTGACTTGTTTGAAAACAATGGATATTTCAGATGTTTTTTATGTATTTTTTTGAAAAGTGACTGAAAAATTCTCTATTTTCCCAGTGTTTTCTTTTCATCCCAAAGGAATTTTTGCTAGTGAGGGAGAACAAGATGGGGCCGTGAAGGACATAGTGCCATGTAAGATATTTTACTGGCTCACCCCAGAAAGAGTCTTATTACCTTTTATTACTATTTAAGTAGTCAAACTTAAAAAGGAGACAAAAGTTAGCTGTAATCAATGTTCTTTAGTCAATGTAGAAATGTATGCACTCCAAAATTAACTTCAACAACTGGTTTTGGTGGTTTTAAGTTAAAACATTAAAAAAAATGTAACAGAACTTTAGACAAACTGCTTGATTTAAATAATTCCATCACAATTTCTTTCATGGATGTTCTTTACTCATAAACCAAAAACACAAACAATTCCCACCTATTTTCAAACACCTCACCGTAACCCTGAGCAAAACTAACCCTCACTTCCCAACATATGACCTCCTATCCCGCCCCCCCCCCCCCCCCTTTCAGCGGGACCGTACTCCATGGCCATCAAGGGGGTCAACACGGTGACGGTGGGGGTGCCGTACGCCTTCACGTGCTCAGCCAAATGCACCCCGGCCTGCACCTTCTCCTGGAGGAACGGGAACCGGACCTCCACAGGCGCTGAGCTCACCCTACAGCTGAAGGCCCGGTCTCCCCTGGAGATCCTCGTCTGCGTGGCGGTCAACCCGGACACCCGCAAGAGCGCCACTGTTAGCAAGACGCTGGGGGTGACAGGTATGCATAGGGTTGAGCAGCCCTTCGATAGCTATCTGTAGCTGAGATAGGTGGATCACCTCGAGGCTTATAATTAACAATTATTTGCCGTAGGCAAAGTGAATAGTGGGGAATAGCCACTATTCCCCACTATTCACGGAGGCTGAAATTAATAATTGTTTTTAGTATATACTTCACGGGAACAATCCAAAAATAAACAAGATAACACTTTTTGCCGGGATCTATTTGTTTTAATCAGCGGTTTATTTGTTTTTATTAACGTGATGAGTGCCATGAATATCCCGGGTTTGAGATCTTAATCATGGGATATTGCCCATCAAATGCGCCATTTTTAGGAGGTTCACGTGTAGCATACAAAAAGCTGAATGTAAAGACTTGGGTAGTTTGGAGACGTGGCTTACACACAAAGATAAATGAAGACGCATAGACGTTAGATACCAGCTTAGATGCGTAGATAAAGTGTATTTCTTAGGTAGCTGCAGAGAAATTGACAGTTTAGAGATACATATACAGTACATTTGTTCTGTAGATAGATTAGAAGTGGATAGCTTCTTAGATACGTAGATAAATTAAGACACATAGACGTTATATACATAGCCACCTTAGATGCGTAGATAAAGTGTATTTCATACATATTTGCTAAAATACGTAGATTAAACCGACATCTTATATACATACATTATATTTGCCCTGTAGATAGATTAGAAGTGGATGGCTTCTTGGATAAATTATATTTGATAGGTAGATACTGTAGATAAAAAGTAGATAGCTTTGATAAATATATTTAGTATACTTGATACGTAGATAAATTAGATGCGGATAGCATGTTTTCGAAAGATTTTATTTATTTGATAAGTAGATGGAATAGATAGTAGATAGTTTAGATGCGTATTTATAGATATTTTGATAAATTATATAGAAAAAAATGGTCACTCATTCTACTCTGTGATTTTTCAGTGGGCCCCTCGAACATAATGATCAACGGGCCCTCAATGCTGACCCTTCGAGTTGAAAACAACTTCACCTGTACAGCCGACTGCTATCCATCCTGCACCTACCTCTGGAAATGGATGTGGGAAGGGCAGCCTCTGGGCAATTCAAGAGGAGCCACGTTGTCGATTATTCCCCCTGAAACTGTAAACCAAGAAACGTTGATTTGTGAAGCCATGGACACTGTGTCGCATCTCTTCATATCAACTTCTCTACGAAGATATGTGGCAAGTAGGTGATGGGAACGGGAAAGCCAAAGAGACGCTAACAATGTTTATCCTGCTGAAACAACTCCATGTGTGTTTGTACCGTGTCTATATCGCCTAAAAACCTTTGAATCTGTTTCAAACCCTGCTTTAGGATTATTAGGCATTTACATCGTCTCACAGAGCGGACAGTGGTCAGTGACGGTGGGACAAACATTTTTGTTCACCTGCTTCGTGGAGTGCACTCCATCCTGTACCTACATGTGGACCTTTGAGGGAAAGACGTACGAAAACGACCAGGTCCACGTTCCAGTCTTCCACAAAGGAGAGAAGCCTATGATCAAGGAGGAGCAAAAGATCACTGTAACACAGGATCATCGTACAGAACCACTTACATGCCAAGCCAAAAATACAGTCTCAGGAGCCACCATTAGTGTCACACAGATCTTGACCATCAACAGTAAGTCCCTAAAAAGCCACTGTACACAATGCATCTTTGGGGCCCTTGCCGCCAGCTAATGGTAGGATATATATCCGTTATCCATTGAAAACTAAGCCTAGCATGATCCTGCATTTTGTGGTTTCTTTTGTAATTTATTTAGGTATTCTTTTTCACAATGTATCCTTGAGGCTTTGTGAGGTTAGCAAATCAGTGTTTTGCCGAGTATCAAAATCTGCAGTTTGCTTAAACATTAATATAATTGATGATAAAGCAAACCCATAATGATCAAGAGAGGGTGCTTTATTGTGAATGTGTTAAGGACTGTTTCAAAAAGATTATTCATGTTTCAAAACAAAGGCTTTGGTCGTATGATTTGTGGCAAATAAGAGCCAGAGAACAGAAAAAAAAGAACACAGCGCGACAGAAGAAAATGCATTGTTCGAATACATTCATGTATGACTGCATACATCTCTCTGTGTAGATCCCTACTCTGTGCGCCCGGCCACTCAAGGAGTGCCAATGGCCGGCCAGACCTACTCCCTCCAGTGCATCGGCTCACAGAACCCAGCCTCAATTACATGGCTCCAAAACAGCCTCCCACTGCCTGTGTCCGACCGACTGGTTCTGTCACAAGACAACACCCTGCTCACCTTCAGTCCTCTCATGGAGTCTGACACAGGAACGTACCAATGTGTTATCAATGTAGATATAGGGGACGTCAAGTCACTTGGCTACAGAATGCAGGTCAATTGTGAGTATTACAAATCTTTCGATGTTGACCGTTTTGAATTCCTAATTATAAAATTAATGTCATCTCATCTGATCCAAATCGAATTTGTGAATCAATGTCACATTTTCCAGTTGGACCCTCCAAAGTGCAGATTGTTGAGGTTAACAAGGGTGCAGTCGGTAAGGAGCTGACTGCCCTGGCTGGATCCATCACAGCCCTGCAGTGTGTGGCTGACTGCTATCCCGGCTGCTCCATCAGCTGGTTTTACAACGGCAAGATGCTGTCCACGAACGCCTCCATCTCCTTCACACCAGTGACTCCACCCAACCAAGCCGTTCTCCGCTGCGTTGCGTACGACCCTCTGACCATGAAGAACAGCTCTGCTGGGACCACCGTCATTGTTCCTTGTAAGGAGTCGTCATAACCTCTTACCCATCACTGGTCATACCAGACCAAATGAGCTTCTTGTTTTTGTTCAAAGACCAGTGTTTTGAAATGTGAATAGCTAGGTGTTCCTCCTGAAACGCATAATGTGACTTTCACAGAGTGACAGAACCTCACTCCCACGGCCTCAATAACACCTCAACCACCGACCCAGTGGTCTGCAGTCCTTTAGCTAATTGGTTAATGTGTTCCTCTTCCAGTCATGGGGTTATCTTGTCAGAAAATGCTCCATAGTGGTTTGGTTTTCTTAAACAAGCATTTCAGTGGTGCCTTGACCGGAATATGGACTAGGGGAAAAGTCCCAAGGTGAGGGTGAAAGGTGGTATCCAGGAAAAACCTCACTCCTGATGGTGTAAGAATGCCAGAACAATCAAGCCAAATTGCTGCAGTCATTTAGCTTAGCGGTAAGCGCCATTGTCTCCCAATTACTGATTCCAATCCCGACTATGTAGCAATTTTGGTCTCTGAGAACCGAAACTACAGGATAGGTGATCATCGATTAATACCAATTCTCTCATCTAATCCGCGAATGCATCTTCAACTCTCCAGTTGGACCCTTCAAAGTGGAGATCATTGAAGCCCAAAAGGGTCCAGTCGGTAAGGAGCTGACTGCCCTGGCTGGATCCATCACAGCCCTGCAGTGTGTGGCCGACTGCTATCCGGCCTGCTCCATCAGCTGGTTCTACAACGGCAAGATGCTGTCCAGGAACGCCTCCATCTCCTTCACACCAGTGACTCCACCCAACCAAGCCGTCCTCCGCTGCGTTGCGTACGACCCTCTGACCATGAAGAACAGCTCTGCTGAGACCACCGTCATCGTTCCTTGTAAGGAGACGTCATAACCACTCACCCATCACTGGTCATACCAGACCAAATGAGCTTCTTGTAGGTTTAAAAAAAACAAAAACAAGGGACTGTTCTCAAACCCCGACTCTGTAGCGATGTGGTACATGTGAGCTGACGTTACATATTTCACCTTCAACAAATTTTATAAGATGATACCTTTAGTTGTGATGGGTACGACCTTACCTAGTGTCTAGGGGTGCTGACCTTACCTAGTCCTAAGCATTATGACACATGGACTGTGAAACTCATTGGATCTTCATGGTATTTGTTATGTTCTCCTAAATAGTAGATCAACACAAAGCTGTCGCATCTAATCCGTGGAATACCTGTTGTATTTTCCAGTTGGACCCATCAAAGTCCAGATCGTTGAGGTTAACAAGGGTGCAGTCGGTAAGGAGCTGACTGCCCTGGCTGGATCCATCACAGCCCTGCAGTGTGTGGCCGACTGCTATCCGGCCTGCTCCATCAGCTGGTTCTACAACGGCAAGATGCTGTCCACGAACGCCTCCATCTCCTTCACACCAGTGACTCCACCCAACCAAGCCGTCCTCCGCTGCGTTGCGTACGACCCTCTGACCATGAAGAACAGCTCTGCTGAGACCACCGTCATCGTACCTTGTAAGGGAAACCCGCTCGCTCTTCTTTATTCCAACATTACCGTATAAATCATCGGAAACAATGCATCGAATATCCACAGAAGTGACCATGGACATTATTGTTATGTCGGTAGACGTACCTCTTTCAATCTACCATTAAAAAATGTTCTACAAGTTCCTACATTCTAGTTTGAATCCAATTGAACAGCTTTTCGACATCGAACCGCCCAAAATGATGCGTTGATATTTTAAAGGCATGTCCAATCATTGAGCCGCTTCAAAGTTGCTGCTCCTGTTCTCAGACGGGCCAGTGGACGTCACCATCTCCGGATCGCCTTCTATAGAGGTCGGGGTCAAGGCCTCGTTCACGTGCAGCGCCACCTGCAGTCCGGCCTGCACCTACACCTGGACCGTGTACGGCTCCCCGGTGAAGGGCAGCTCCATCGACATCACCGTCAGCCGCTACGTGGCCACGGAGTCCATCAGCTGCCAGGCGCAGAACACCCTCTCGGGGAAGACCGCCACAGTCAACGATACTCTCACCGTCTCAGGTGGGTGGTCTGCGTCACGGCCGCTCTTAAGGCTTCGTTATGGTTCCACGTTAACGCAATACAAAGGGGGTTCACGGACCCACTACGTCCTTGCAGACCCTCCTTGCGTCCACCGCAAGGGCCTGACGTTCGCCTCCCGAAAAGTGTAACCATGGGTCGAGGCGACGCAGCAGAAAGGGCTTTGATTGGTCCGCTCACTAAAACCCGACGCAGAACCACAACAGGTTCACGACTGCTTCGAAAGCGTTTGCGTTGTCCTTGCGTTGCGTCAACGTGGAACCATAATCAGCCCTTTCACGGGACGAGTAGGTTTTATCGTGGTCACGGTTACCTCCCACTTAATCAGGGCAGCATGTGGCTCAAGAGGCAGAGCGGGTTGGCTGGTTTCCATAAGTTTGCTAGTTTGATCCCCGGCTCTTCCTATCAGAGTGTCCAGGTGTCCCTGAGCAAGGCACCTCTAACCCTGACTGCTCACGACGAGCTGGCTATCGTCTTGCATGGTAAACACCGCTGTCGGTGTGTGAATGTGTCTATGAATGGGTGAATGTGATGCAGTATTGTAAAACGCTTTGATTGGCCACTGGTTAGAAAAGAGCTATATAAATGCATTACATTTTATAATGCAATATTGTGTTTTATTTATCTTGTTTCCTCCCAGAACCCCATTGGTGTGGATGTTGAGTGGAGGATGAGAAGCAACATTCAACTTGGAAGTCTTTCTGCGATGCAGTAGGCCGTGACAATAGATTATGGTTGTGTATATTTGATAATCATTCTATGGTTGTTGTTTCTATAAGATGCAAACATGATTCTAGCAACAGTACTCTATTGAAGTATCCGTCCCCAAACCGACCGATACCTTTTCAGTTTCATGATATATAAGCCAAACTATGCAATCTCTAATAAATCTTTGGAGTCAATGCTGTTGCCTATACTGAGCCGGTCAATCTGTCATCGTTCTTATCAACTGACATTAGCGATACGATTGTTTGTTCAACTGCATTAACCTTTACGGTAATGCTGAATGTAATACGCCTTTATTTACCGTTCAGCTCGGACTCCTTTAGACAAAAGAGATGGATTCCAAAGTTTGACTCCAGTTAAGTGTTTTATTTGAAACCTTTACTATTGTCCAGTCGAGTTTACAAGCTGTTCTCACGCAAAGGACAAAAAACATCAAAAATGAACTTTTCAAGTGGGCCCGACATAAAGGAGAAAGTACCAAAGACAGCAACCCACTGACAGTTGAAATACTAATCAATACGTTCAATCTTGCCAACGGGAAAGTCCAGCTCTTGCATAAACAAACCTATGTGTGAACAACACTACAGTAGAATACAGAAAAGCAAGTTGCACTGTTGGCAAAGTTGTTGTTAAAGCTTGTGGTGACCACAGGTCAATTCCGCTTGATACCCGTTGTCATAGGGTCAGATGTCATATTTCTTTCGCAGGGTTTTCAAAGCGCCTTTTTCCAAGGGAGCTTGTTGGAGGAAATCAAACAGTTCCCGGAGAACTGAATAAAGAAAAGATAAATACGACAATAAATAAAAGTGTAAACAATAAAAAAGGGGGGGGGGAGGTATGTAAATATGTTGTTTGAGAAATTGTAAATATTACCTTTCTTCTCTGCCGAAGACATGAACATAATGGCCATGTCGAATCTCCGCACACTGGCCAGATTTGTGAGGATTCCCAGTATGAGTGCTGGTGTTTCATTCCTGCAGAAGAGCCAACGTTTCCTTCACTTTACACCCTTCGTACCCAGCACGACATGATGCATGTCACCATCATGTACTTTGCTTGAACCTCTGCATTTCCTGCTTACTGACATAATATTATAAATATCTTAATTGATAAATGAGCACTGGTTAGATGAGACATGCTGCAGGATATGGATCAGACGTTAAATAACAAAGAAGAATTCTGAATAATAATAATAATAATAATTGCAGATACAGTCTCCTTTCTCTCCAGCTGCATCCTAAATTGATCCTAGATATGTTAAGATGCACCGAGGTTCAATCTCAGGCAGAAGAGAATCTTGACTTCATGACTCACTCGGTGTAGAACTCCAGTAGGGTCTTCAGGATCTGGTTGAGGAGGTCAGATTCCAGAGAGTTCTGGAAGATCTTGGCGTATGCTGCCGGCTCCATTTGCTAGAAACACAGTTGAGTTAGTTGGTTAAAACGGTATAAGCCTCTCTTCGACTGAGTGCTGCGGTGCTGTTCGCCTCGCTCTCTTACTCCCCCGGTCTGTCTCTCTCCATCAATAAGGGCCTCTCACTTTATGATGATTTGTCTTCAACACTTTTATTGTCGCTAAAATTCAAACAATCTGCATTTCCTGCGAGCGTGAGCACACCTGTGCTTGCACCATTTCATTACACAGGATTTCATGGAAATTAACCATCTGAAAGTCTAAGGCGTTGGATCTATTGAGGATAGGTGTGGACCTGATGGAACCATTAAAAACTACTATAACCACTCCAGTAATCGTCCCCAGGGCCCCTACCTGGAGGTATCTGTGGCCCCTACCCTGAGGTATCTCTGACCCCTACCCTGGGGTATCTGTGGCCCCTAATACCCTGGGGTATCTGTGGCCCCTAATACCCTGGGGTATCTGTGGCCCCTACCCTGAGATATCTGTAGATCTGTTGGGGCTGATGAGGGCCGATGGTCCGGAGGTCTGCCTCAAACTGGTAGCTGTTTGTTGCCGGCGCGGGTAACAGCTCCGTCGGGTCAATGGACGACCTGACGGAGCTGGGGGCGGTGGTGCTGGTGGTACTGGTGGTACTGGTGGGGGTGGGGGTGGGGGCTGCTGGGAGACGAGCGGCAGGGTCCGGTCTCATGACGTCACCCCCCGGAGCACTCCTGACCAATGGATGAACAGAGCTCGTCAAGAAGCGACCAATGACGGCTTCAGTCGCAAAAATGATAATAGGATAGCATGTCATGACTTCTACCTCCTCAAATCTTTTTGATATTTTTATTATTATTATTATTATTATTATTATTATTATTATTATTATGATTTCTAAGACTTTATAAGACTAAAATGTAAAGCTGCAAAAGGTATGTTTTCTCATTAGCAGCCTCTAGTGGCGTGAGTCGTAGCTACTGCTATATTATACTCCGCCATAGCCCGGAGCATTTCAGACACCAAAGGAGTCATAGAGACCCATTCCCTGGATGGATTGACTTCTTTAATGGCTTCAGTGGTAAAGTGCCATGGGACAGGTTTAGAGCTCTGCTGCTCACAGAAGCCCATGGACGAGGCGAAGAAGCGTCCGACATACCGTGCTGCCGTCTGCGTCGGGACGTCCGATATCTCCTCGATCTTAAGGACCTTGGCGCTGGGGGAGGTGGAGAGTGGAGAGGCCTGGTCTCCGGCCTCCTTCGACTGGCCCTGGCCCTGGCCCTGGCCCTGGCCCTGGCCCTGGCCCGGGGACCAGGAGGGGTCCTGGGGCACCGACCCCGACGGGACCCCCGGCCAGACCTGGTCCGGGACCGGAACGTCTCCCCCCACCTCCTCGATGTCAACCCTCCTCAGGGGCTTCTGTGGGTTATTTATCGAGTTATAAAAGGGGAGGGCAGGATGGATGTTGTGATTAGTACACCTTGCTATTTGGAAAATGATTATTTCCAAATGTTACTTATTAAGTTATAAAATGGGGCAAGATTGTTGTTGTGATTGTTACACAAAACTATTTGGATTATGAATATTCCAAAATGTTATTTATTAGGTTATAAAATGGGCCAGATTGTGGTTGTGATTGAAACACAAACACTATTTGGAATACGAATATTCCCAAATGTCCCGTTGTGGGATTACTAAAGTACATCTAAAAAGGTATGGAATACATATTGTGTGGGTGCACGAGGCGCGGTGGGACAGCGTGGAGGAGACTCACGGCGGAGCGGAGGTGTGCCGGTTTCTCCAGCGGCTGGACCGTGCGTCTGGGAGCGTCGTCCTCCGTTCCCAGGAGGCCGCCGGACGCTCCAGTCTCCTAAAGAGGCCGCGCACAAGGACTACGTTTAGAACCCAGCCCACTTATTTCTACTGGGCGTTTTACATGCAGGCACAGAGGTTCAGATTGCTTGTAGTTTCGTGATGATTTCCTGTTCCTGCAAGGGATGCCCTACAAAAAAACTAATAAATTAATAATTAATAATTATCAATAATTGCAACATACGATTTTTATTTTCTGGAGCTCGTTCAACGCTTGCTTGTTTCCGGGTTCGAGTTTCAGCAGCTCCTGGAAGTCTGTCAGAAGGGAACAGACGACATAGAGGTGTAGTCAATAAAGGGGTCTGTACGGCCGTTCCATCGGAGAAGAGGACCGTCCACCCGTGAAGGCAGTACCTTGCTGGGCCTCACGGAGCTTCCCCAGAGCCAGACGGGCCGTGCCTCTGCGGGCGAAGGCCTTGGAGTAGGTGCTGTCCAGGGTGAGGGCCGTGCCGCAGTCATCCTCGGCCTGCTTGTACCTGGAGGAGGAGGAGGAGGAGGAGGAGGAGGAGGAGGAGGAGGAGGAGGGGGAGGAGGAATAGGAGGGGGGGAGGAGGAGGAAGAGGAGGAGGAGGGGGAGGGGAAGGGGGAGGAGGAGGAAGAGGAGGAGGAGAGGGAGGGGGAGGAGAGGAGGGGGAGGAGAGGAGGAGGAGGAGGAGGAGCAGGAGGGGGAGGAAGAGGAGGGGGAGGAGGAAGAGGAGGGGGAGGAAGAGGAAGAGGAGGATGAGGAGGAGGGGGAGGAGCAGCAGGAGCACAGGTTATGTTGGGAGATTTTCTGGTACGTTTCTATGCAGGTGAATTTTCTACAGGGGCAAGTTTCTATACAAAGACAACAAACAGGTGAATTTACTGTCCAGCTGAGTTTCCATCCAGGTGAGTTCACATACAGGTGAGTCCCCCATACAGGTGAGTCTCCACTCTCCACACAGCCAGAGCTGCCTCCTACCTCTCCAGCTTGAGGTAGGCCATGGCTCTGTTGGCGGGCAGGAGGGCGTTGGTAGGGTCGGCCTCCATGCCTCCGGTGTAGCAGTCCAGCGCCGCCTCGTACTTCCCCTCTTTGAAGTACGCGTTGCCCTGGAGACCATAGTCATAGCAACGGATCAGTGCTGAGAGCTTCGGTAACAATTTCCAATCAGGGTAGATGAATTAACTAGTTAATGCGGTAATTAGCATTAACTTAGTTAATAACGAGTTAACTATGAGTCTAGTAATCATTTACCAATGGTGTTTACGTTAACTAAGATTTTAATTTATACATTATTTAAAAGGGTTAGAGTGAGTGCACACCCTAAACGCTATGCTCATCATGCTTTTTAATAATGCTAATTAATTAATAAAGTTGTTATCTATCTACCTTATAACTACTTTAACTTATGTTTATTAAGGTACTCTTATTGTGAAGAGTTATCAGAGTTCCTAAGACAACACCAGCTTAGCTTCATACGGGTCATTATAATAGAAAACAACAGCATCAATCTACGGCACACGGGTGAACCTACTCTGTCCTTCTGCATCACCGCCTCTTGTCTCTTCTGCTGTTCCTCCAGACGTTTCTGCTGCTGGGGGTCCATCACGGCGGGGGCCTCCTCTGGGGGGGCGGCCTGGCTCGAGACGTCCGTGCCGCGGTCCGCTATGACCTACAGACACGACATGGAGAACATGGCCATGAGTGAGGAGAGAGGGGAGGGACACAACAGGCATGAGCTAACTGACCTTTGAATAACTAACGTCACCTTCTTTATTTTGTTCACTTCCGTCTTCGCGTCGGCGTTCCTGGGATCGAGCTTCAGAACAGTTTCGTAATCTGTCGACGATGAAGGATACGAGACGGGTGAGCAGGTTTAGTCACACACTGCGATCATAACAACAGCCATGGAGGGAGGGACCAGGGAGCCCCCCCCTTAGGTAGCAGTGCAGGGGAGTCCCACCTTCCAAGGCCGAGTTGTACTTCTCCAGGGCGAACCGGGCCGCCCCTCTGCGGGCGAAGGCTTTGAAGTAGTTGCTGTCCAATGCGATCGCCAGGTTGCAGTCGGACTCGGCCACTGAAAACCTAACCACAGCAGTGTAATGAATCAGGGAATGTCCAAACAGATAAGAGTTGGTCGAGTGTCACTTGACTTGGGCACGAGGTACGTTACTCATGCACACGTGCATCTGTGGTAATACCGTACAGCTATCAGTAACCGGTATAGCTACCTCTTGCATGTTACGTCACCGTTGGAGATTCAGCGATACTCAGACAAGAAGAATCCCAAAGCGTTATAGTATAACGCAACAAAGCCTGAGTAAGTGTTGTTGTGTGGCTCCTTTTCATGCCATGTTTGTGACGTGGGAAGGACCTACTTTTTGAGTCGGTGGAAGCAGGAGGCCCGGTTCGTGGGGAGGACGGGGTTGTAGGGGTCAGCGCTCATCCCTCGGGTGTAACACTCAACGGCGTCGTCGTACTTCCCCTCTCTGAACAGCGCGTTGCCCTGAAAGAGGTCATCAATAATCAATAATCAAGGACTCTCGGCTGAGCGGTGGTGGTGGATGCAAATCCCCGATGCAATGGTGATAACCCCCCCCCCCCCCCCCCCCCCAAGTACGATCCTGTGACTGGCCCCCTACATAAAAGCGTTGGCTAAATGAGTAAATCGTTTTTACATTTCAGTTTCCATTTAGAGGTGACATATTATACAACCAGGTGCGAGTGTGAAGTGTCAGAAGAGGAAGATTTTCCAAACGTCTCGCAACGGCTAATCACACGCACACCTGCTGGTATAATCTGTCACCTTTAAGTAAACTTAAGAGTTCACATCGGTCCGCACTGGGGGAGGATCTGGGTGTCTGAAGGGGTTTGGACTCGGTACCTTCTCTTTCTCAGACAGCGCCAGGCTGTGGTCCACTGCTGCTGTGGCGTCCTCAGAGTCTGAGTCCGAGCCGCCCGCTGGACTCTCTTCCTTATCGACGGCGGACAGAGCCTTGTCCTGTCACCACCAGAACACAACGCTCATTTAAAAGGTGTGGGTCGACACATTTGTTGTGTGAAGAATTGTAGTTTTGGAAAAAAGTTTTTTTTACCACGTCAAATTTGTCCCATGCTTTATAGTCGAAGGCGTTAATTCTCGGCGTTTCTTTGGGTTCGTCCGTCTTCGGCTGACTGTTCTCCTCGGACGGTTTGGTCTTTCTCCTCTTCTTTTTGAAATCTTTGTTACGCACAGGGGGTAGATTATTCTGTCACAACAGAAACGTGTTAGTGCGTTGCCCTAGGGACTGAGGGAACAGGAAGGAGCCAGCCTGATACACGGAGGTTAAATACAATATGTTTAATAAAGGTTCCTACCTGGTTCTCCTCGGTGTGTCCCGTTCTGAGCTCCTCGTCTTTCCTCTTCATGTCTGTCTCCCAGCCATTCATCTCTCTCATGAAAGTTTGCAGCTCGTCCGCATTCTGGCGCATTTGAAGTTGTAACTCGATTGCTTTGTTTGCGCCGGACATCTTTTCCTAGAAGATACATATAAAACCAAAACGACTGAGAGGTCAGTCAAAATATTTATTGAGAAAACAGAGAGTGGTCCATCCAGAAAGATGGGGACGAACAGGGTTCTAGAACGGGGACTTCTTCACTTCCGGGAACTGACGTGTAGAATACACTAAAACACACACAAACACGTACATCAGCCCGAAATGTGAACGTATAGAACTCACCTAGGAAGCTTAACGGCTGACAATGAAAGTGAAACACATGTGTCAACAGCCCTGCTCCGTGTTGACATGCGACGCCATGACAGCGGACTCCCAGCAGCCTTTGCGGCTCCAACTACGTAGTAAGGGGTCGACAACATAGAATAAGCATTTTGTTTACTTTTTTTTATACATATTTATATATCAATGTATTGAAATGTATTAATGTCGTTGCCTCTCTGAATATAACTATTTAATTATTTTCTGACTGATTTGAATTGTTTTACGGAAAAACAGAACTTTGACCTATGACGTGAGAGATAAAAACAACAGAGATGACCTCTCTCCCCGGCTAGCCTCACTCACTCACCTCACACTTCTGGCTGACAAATCACCCATTTATGATATAATCACGATCAGATGAAATGGATCAAACCAAACAGGATGACGACTATGGATACAACCTTTTCCCTGACAGAAACACCGCAAAATCCAAGAAGGCTTTCATTACTCAAAGCCTGTTCACATTCAATCACAAGTGCCAGGTCATGTTACAGTTCGCGATGGAAACCAGTAAGTATTAAGGATAACTAATTGTCATTAGACAGCAGTATAACACATGGGGAGGTCTGTGTTAGCTCCGTGGCTAAAGCTCACTGTGTGCATTGACAGCCCCATTGTCGTCTTTGGCTTTAGCCTATGCTAGCTAACTTAGCATGGAGTTTCCAAGTCTTAACCAGCTTTATTTTAATACTTGCCATGTCGTTCTGTCTTTTCTTGCTTCAGGTCCATATGCAAAGCTGCTTCTTAGTGCCATGAAAAGTTCTGGATGGTAAATACATGTTTTCTCTTTCTGTGTGTGTGTGTGTGTGTGTGTGTGTGTGTGTGTGTGTGTGTGTGTGTGTGTGTGTGTGTGTGTCAAACTGTTATTTTGCAATTGTTAATGCTTTTTAACAGATTTTCCATTCTACATTTGTATTACCTTTTTGTTTCTTGACTTTCTGTCCTCAGCAAATCACTATTGTTAAACTAGTACTCTGCTGCATGTGATTTGACATTTGAAATGACATGTTTAATATACATTCTTATTAACGTTGTTTTATCTTCTTCACACAGTACAGTATATAAAGACCGGCACTTTTCCTGTGAGGATTGCGACGGAAGTGTCAGTGGTGGCTTTGACGCAAATTCGTCTCAAGTAAGATCCTTTTTAAAAGTAATAAATCGTATGAAAAGAGTTATGACGTAGACAAAGAGATCAATTGTACAGAGCATGATGAGATGTGCAGCAGGGCAATGTATTTTTAGCGTCAAGATTTGTAAATGCAGCGTGAGCTATTTTTTATCAACTTGGTGTCAGATTCCTAAACACAAATTCATGGACGATACTACTAATACACTTTACTATTTTGTGCCGCAAGAAATAACATTTAGACAGATTGAACCACTTCATTAATATATATTGGGAGCGACCCGGTGGCTCCTCGGGTAGAGCTCGTTAAGGCTTGGTCGAACCCGGGTCCTGAACTTGGCGACCCGGGTTTGATTCCTGCCTGCGGACCGTGGCAACCTTGCAGCTGCTCTTAGCTACTTGTAGGGGAGGCATGTACTCCCCTCTAGCTCCCATACCTTCCTGTCTATCTCACTCTGTCATGAAGCAAAAAAATACAAAAATAAACCTTTTAAAATATAGCTTCACCATCTCTTTGCAACGTCTGTCGCCTCGTTTGCTTCCAGATCGTTCTGTGTCAGAACAACATTCACCAGCAGGCCCATATGAACCGAGTGGTGACCCACGAGCTCATCCACGCCTTCGACCACTGCCGAGCCCACGTGGACTGGTTCAACAACTACCGGCACTTGGCCTGCTCCGAGGTGAGGCCGGCTGGGGTCCCTGTGTGTGTGTGTGTGTGTGTGTGTGTGTGTGTGTGTGTGTGTGTGTGTGTGTGTGTGTGTGTGTGTGTGTGTGTGTGTGTGTGTGTGTGTGTGTGTGTGTGTGTGTGTGTGTGTGTGTGTGTGTGTGTGTGTGTGTGTGTGTGTGTGTGTGTATTTCTCCTTCAGCATTTCAAAATTGTCCCCCAAACATAGTGATTTGGATACTTTTCTTTTTTGCAGATCCGTGCAGCTAACCTCAGTGGAGACTGCTCCTTCAGCAGTGAGATTAACAGGTTTAACTTTGGCTTGAAGAACCACCGCCAGGTACGCCTTGTTGTCATTCATTGTGTACGGAAGAAAGGGACCGTGGTTCAGTTATGGAGTTAAAGTAACAGGAGGGAGTAACGTCTCTGAATGGGACTTCTATCTGAATCCTCTCACTCTTTAGGACCATAGGATAGTGAAGAGTTGGGGTGCATTCCAACTTACAATACATTGCAATACAATACAACCAAATGCAGGAATGACACCAATTGATTTGTATCAGAATACATTACAACAGGCCCACATTATACAACGACATTTACAGTTAGATTTAGGGAATTTAGCAAACACTTTTATCCAAAGGGACCTACAATAAGTACATTTGTCAGATGAAAGAGAAACAATTTATCCGTCGGTACGGTAAGGATGTTCATAGAACCATGTGCCAAGCACCAACAATCGCTAGGTCAACCCAAGATGATACACGATGCAGAGTACTGTTTTTAAGTGCAAGGACGTACCACACACAATAAGTGCCGGCAATCCCTACATGTTAGTAATGGTAGTGAATCTGTTCGGCTCAGCCATAACTAAATCGATTTCTGTTTTCCTCTTATTCTCTGCGCCTCCCCCGTCTCCCCCACCTCCCGAGTCCCCACTCTCCTCTCTCCCCCGTCTCCCCCCTCTCCTCCGTCTCCCCCACCTCCCCTGTCTCCCCCATCTCCCACACCTCCCCCGTCTCCCCCCACCTCCCCTGTCTCCCACACCTCCCCTGTCTCCCACACCTCCCCCGTCTCCTCCGTCTCCCCCCTCTCCCACACCTCACCCCTCTCCTCCCTCTCCCCTGTCTTCCCCCCATCTCCCCCCTCTCCCCCCGCCTCCCCCGTCTCCTCCCCCCTCCCCCCGTCTCCCCCCATCTCCCCCGTCTCCCAGGAGTGCGTCCGGGGCCGCGCCCTGCGCTCCATCCTCGCCGTCCGGAAGATCAGCCACGAGGAGGCGGGCAAGATCGTGGACGAGGTGTTCGACAGCTGCTTCAACGACACCGCCCCCTTCGGCCGCATCCCCCACACCAACAAGGACGCCAAGTTCGCCACCAGGCACTACGAGAGCCGAGACCGATACCACGCTAACGTCTAACGTCTAACGCTAACGCCGCCGCGGCGCGCTAATTTTAACACATTCTCCGAGGGTGCTTTGTACAAAGAGACGCTAAGAGGGGAGGTCGGCGAGGCGGGAAGAGGCCCGGTGGAGGGCACCGTTGACGGAGGGGGCGGTTGGAAGAGGCAGTCTGAAGGGTAAAGATGTGTTGGGGAGGAGGGGGGGGGGGGGGGGATTCCTCTTAAAGGGGTTTTTGTCACCAGGTTTTAACGTTGAGTGAGGCTAATATTGGAACAGAGCCGTGTCAGGCCGCCCCAGCTCAAGTTCTCAGATATTTGTGATTGTCTTTTATTGCTGCATTATTTTTTGCTCCTCCTCCAGTGACAACATTGACTTTCCTGTAAATAGAGCAGATTTATGTAAGTTAAATATTGATTTATATGATTTTTTTTTTTTTCATTAATTTCGCCCCCCCCCCCACCCGATTTGGTTGAGTTGGCCGTGCACATATGATTTGTGCACACCTTCCAATGCGTTTTCAAGATTAAAGTGAAGGTTTTACCAAAACGAAACGCATTACAAATGTCTTTATTTAATCAAGTATGAAGCATTGAGTAGTTTATATTTGAGAGTGAGACACTATAGTTAAAGACGGGATGAAATCGCTCCAGATGAGATTTCGACACAATGGAGCCAACTAAAGTGAAATGAGTGAATTAGCACATTTTGAACTGGGTGGTTGTCAAGGGACGTATTTAACTTTGAAAACTTCCCCTGCACTGCGTGACCCCTAAGCACCCCATACAGCTTTTTTTAATTAGCCACTTGTGTAAAACCTAATTGGTGACATCTTTATTGGACATTAGCATTTAAAGGACATCTTTTTCCCTCCTCTGAGATTCAGGAGGCAATGAGTTGGTTTCATTATCTCTGAAAATGATGTTTTTCTGGATATCTCAAAGACCGCAGACTGCAATCAAGGATGCTTTTCAGTATTTATTTTGAAGAAGTCGTATTTAGTTCCCCTAAAAAGTCGGGTCTATTGGTGACTAGATTAATTCACGATCAAAGAGATGAAAATTAACATAATACATTTAAGAAGCTTATGAAAATCCACCCACTTTCATGCACTTATCTATAAACGTGTAAGTGTCCACGTGAAATAATAGCAATTGCAAACATCTTTTGACAATTTTATTTACTGTGTATTTTAGGATAAAAAACAACATTCAATCCTGCTGCTCGGTTTTCTTTAAAGCAGAATTGACCACAGCCAGCCACATGTTCAACACAAAGGTGAATTTATTGGTGGTTTGGATATTATTGGCTATTAGAAATAACACAAAATATTGTTCAAATCTTCTTATCTGCTTGTGAACTACTGCTCGGCATGAAATTGTCGGGCTGCAGTTCCATCTCGATCCACTAGGTGACGCCGCTACCTCACGAAACCAAAGGGGCCGATCCATATCCCACGAACTTGCTCTCAGGGGTTCCTTGACGAATTAATAGAAACGATTTTATTAAATTCGGTTTCAGGTGAGCGCTCGACCTGTCATAGGGCAAGACAATCAAGTGACTGCTGTGAAGAGCGCCTTTTCCCATTTCATTCCAACTACTTAAGTACGCACACACCCACCGCGATCTAATTAGAAATCACTGGGCTAATCTGCTGTAGGACAACACATTAACCCCGGGAGCGCTGATGAACTCCTCTCGTTAATTAGAGCGATGAGCAGGAACACTTGGCGGGAACACGTGCCCCGCACAGCCGGCGGGAATAAAAGGACACCCACGTGCCTTTTGTGAAGTTTCTCGGCGGAAGATGCGTTGCGCATTTTAAATATGTAGCCTATTTGCAAAACGACGTCACAGTTGACGGGGAAACATCATTTAGTATTTATAAACTCTGAAATGAAGTGCTATAAGTGGAAAAATCAAGCCCTCAGCAGATGTGGCCCGCACGCTAGGCTAATTAGCTCGAAGAAGAGCAGGCCTGCTACGGCGGTTGCATGGGGACCTATAGCCTAAGGGGGACGCTCTCATTTAGTGATTGAGGACATGTACATATCTAAAAATGTCCACCTTGAGTCCTCGGGGGGGGGGGGGGGGCTATTATTCTGTACAGAGTAAAGATGGCGCTGTATAATCTCCCCTTCCTCCCGATTCAACTTTATTCCAAGTTTCCATTCTCGGTACAGATATAGGGGGGATATGGCTCAGGAGGTAGAGCTGGTTGGCTTGTAACCAGAAGGTTGCTAGTTCGATCCCCGGCTCCTCCTAGCTGAGTGTCGAGGTGTTCTTGAGCAAGGCACCTCACTCTAACTTCTCCTGACGAGCTGGAGCAGTTAGAGTTACGCCGCACAGTAGGCTACATCTTCATCACAGAGGTGTGACGACAGGTGCGGCTCATTAGGGTTAATTACAAGGCTGTCAAACGGCGACCATTAATGTCCTGAGATGCGTCTGTGTACGCACCTCTGAGGTGACGCTCTGATTGGTCGACTCAATGTTTCACCGCTTTCTCATTCAAAACCCAATAAATTAGTGCTGACCAAACCGGATAATAATCATCCCAGTACTTTCAGCCAGTGTCTGCGTGGGTCTTCTGGGTAACTGACTCCGTGTGGTTCACTCCTTTGGCGGAGGAGAGCGCGAGACGTGGAGATCATTAGTAATAGTTCAGTATTTATGCCCCTCGAGGGCCAACACCGTAACCTGACAATTAACTGGCCCAGCAGGGGGCATTGTTTCAAGTTCCACACACGAGGATTTAAATCAATTCATTACGCACGCATGCATGCGGTTAGGTGTGTGTGTGTGTGTGTGTGTGTGTGTGTGTGTGTGTGTGTGTGTGTGTGTGTGTGTGTGTGTGTGTGTGTGTGTGTGTGTGTGTGTGTGTGTGTGTGTGTGTGTGTGTGTGTGTGTGTGTGTGTGTGTGTGAGAGAGAGAGTGGGAAAGAGATTGTGTTTGTGCGTGGGTGTGTGTCAGAGAGAGAGACGGAGATTGTGTGTGTTTGTGTGTGCGTAGGTGGTACGTGCGTACGTGTGTTGGGGAGGCAGATTAATTACGGGTGTTTAAGGTTGGAAGAGATTGAACCGCTAATGTAATCGTATACGTTTTATTCAAACACAATAGCGCGCTTGGCCAGGATCCATTATTGTAATCACTTACACACAACACTCCTCCGGTGAGGGACGTATGATGCCACTTTAACACAAAAGTTGTTAATTGGGTACAGAAATACAACCGCGATTGTAATTAAAAAGCGTCATTAATATTCATGGACCGCTAGGCGGTCTGACTCAGATAGGCCCCAGAGTGGCTGCTTTTGTTTTTAACGTTGAACAATGAAGGAGAGAGTATGGAGGCTTTATTAATAATGCTGACATCCTCCAGGACCCAACACAGAGAGAGGGAGAGAGAGAGAGAGAGAGAGAGAGAGAGAGAGAGAGAGAGAGAGAGAGAGAGAGAGAGAGAGAGAGAGAGAGAGAGAGAAAGAGAATGAGACACGCACACACACACACACACACACACACATACTCGCACATACTCACACACACTAACACACACACACACACGCACACACACACACATATACACAAGCGCACACACAGACACGCAAACTCACACACACATATACACACACTCCCTTACAGACACGCGTATGCAAAAAAGCACACACAAATGCACACAAACACACAGACACACACACACGCACACACATGCACACGCATGCAAACACACCCGCCGTGGAGGTCAGTTGTGTTTATGTTGAGTCTGTGTTTAGTGGGGGGGTGTAGTTGCCAGGGTGTTGGTTTGAATTCCTGATGCGTGCGGACCACCTGTAGCCCACCTCTATCTACCACCTGCTCCTTAATGGCCGACTCTCTGTATCCCCTGAGTCTGCTGCTGGCGCTGAAAATGTGTATCAGCAGATTCAAGGCCGCGTATCTCCAGGCTGCACGATGCACACAAGGCTAGGGCTGTATGTGTGAGAGAAGCGTACGCACGCAACACACGTTATTAATGTGAGGATACACAGGTTTTTTTTTGCTGTAGTAGCTGTTGCAGTGTCTGATTTATTCTGTAACAGACCCACACACGCATGCAGACAGACACACACACACACACGCATGCAGACACACACACACACACACACACACACGCATGCAGACAGACACACACACACGCATGAAGACGCACACACACATACACATTTGCACAAACATGCACAGACACACACACGCACGCACACGCACGCACACACACACAGACACACACACACAGACACATGCGTATCACTGGCTGAATGTGACAGCATGCTAATTGGTTCTCCTCGATGGCATTTGAATCCTCATTAGTCTAACGATATGCGTCGTCTTAATGAAGGGCTTCACACTACACCCCTGGACCACGGCCAGGGGTGAGAGAGAGGCAGCCTTCATTAACCTTGGGCCCCGAAGGTTGTGGTTTCCATACCCCAATGCGCCCCCTGAAGACTCCCTCTACCAGGGAGAGGTCTGAAGGTCCCCAGGTCTGAAGGTCCCCCTCTTCCAGGGGAGGTCTGGTCTGAGGACCCCCCTCTTCCAGGGAGAGGACTGGTCTGAGGACCCCCCTCTTCCAGGGAGAGGACTGGTCCGAAGACCCCCTCTTCCAGGGAGAGGTCTGGTCTGAGGACCCCCCTCTTCCAGGGAGATGTCTGGTCTGAAGACCCCCTCTTCCAGGGAGAGGTCTGGTCTGAGGACCCCCCTCTAACAGCGGAGGTCTGGTCTGAATACCCCCCTCTTCCAGGGAGAGGACTGGTCTGAAGACCCCCTCTTCCAGGGAGAGGTCTGGTCTGAGGACCCCCCTCTTCCAGGGAGAGGACTGGTCTGAGGACCCCCCTCTTCCAGGGAGAGGACTGGTCTGAAGACCTCCCTCTTCCAGGGAGAGGTCTGGTCTGAGGACCCCCCTCTTCCAGAGAGAGGTCTGTCAACCACGCTGTGGCATCGTTCACACGCTCCCCTTCTCGCTAACCATCGACGCACGTTCACAAATGATTTCCTCTCAGTGTAAGCAATGGCAGCGCTGGTTATAAAGTGTTCGTGTCACCGTGACCTTTTCATTAACATTCACATTCAGGTCAATTAGCAGACGCTTTCATCCACAGCGACTTACAATCCGTCCATTTGTCAGAAGGAAGAGAAACAACCGTATATCGCTGTCGGTACAGTAAGGTCGCGCCTGAAAGTAACAAATAAAGTTAAGGTCGTCCGGACTTAACGTAAACGAACGTAAAAGACACACGGCGCAGACGCCAGAGCACATGTACGCACACACACACACGCACACACAGACACACACACATACACACACACACACACACACAAGCATACTCACACACGCATACACACAAGCACAGATACCCACACACACACATACACACAAGCGCACACACACAGACACAGACACATACACGCATCAGGATAAAGTCGTCACGCGTCGGTCGAGCGACTCATGTAGGTCGCCGTGGGAACCGTGTCACCTCCAGCCGTCCGTCACTCCGCGCCGGCCGGCCCGGGACCATCCCCCCCCTCCCCTGGGGGGGGGGGGGGGTGGAGTCGCGCCCCCGTTTTCAGAGCGCAGCGGTGGCCGTCCCGGACGCTGCGGGCCACGGGAGCCCCACATCAGAGGGGGGGGGGGGGGGACCCCTGGTTGCCATGGCCACCGCTCGCCATCCCTCTCTCCGCTGAACCAGTTTAGACTGACCTCGCCTTGGCGGTACCCCCCCACCCCCCCCCCACCCCAGGGGGCCGGTGTGCCAGTTAGCCGTCCTGTAATCCGCCGGGCTTCGTCACGGCTGGGTGAGGGCGGGCTCCGTCGGCACGGGAACCGCTGAACCCCGATGACCCCTGACCCCCAAAGGAGGGGGTTTAGCTCATCACTTGACTGGGGGGTTTACTGTCCATTGACTGGAAAAACTGGGAAGCTTACTGTCATTGGACTGGGATAACTGGGAAGTTTACCTTCTCTTTACTGGGAAGTTTACTTTCTCTTAACTGGGATATTTACAGTCTCTTTACTGAGAGGTTTACATTCTCTTCACTGGGAGGTTTACCTTCTCTTTACTGGGAAGAGTCTACCTTCTCCTGACTGGGAAGTTGACCTTCTCTTGACTGGGAGGTTTACATTCTATTCACTGGGAGGTTAACCTTACCAGTACCAATTGCTCCTCAAATGTTACCCACTTTAAGTTGCCTCATGTTGTCCGTTAGTCCGGGTTGTAAAACCATGGATCTTCCCCTGACTCCCATTCGTCACCGCCCCCCCAAGGGTCCGTCTACGGCGGTGACGTCCGCCTTGCTCACGGGGCCCAGGGAGACGGCGGAGGCAAAGCAATCAATCCTTTATTTAACCAGGTAAGAAAATTCATTGAGATTAAAAAATCTCTTTTATAAGAACGACCCGGCCAAGCAGACAACAGCATCAGTCAAACATGGATTCTTGCTCAAGATCCAGACGGCGCGTTTGATTTTAATTCGAAAGTCGCGCGTTGTTGTTATTCCATTTATTTTAATCACTCACCCAAACCTTAACCTCGAAACAAGTATCCGAGAAGAATAATAAAAAAAACGTCTGTGCGCAAAACTCCCAAACAATAACAAAGCCCCCGGATCCAGCTATTGATCCGCGCTATAGGGGGACCAGAGCTAGCCCCACACCAAGAACTCCCCCCCCCCCCCCTGGAGGCAGCAAGCCGTGCACTGGCACTAGATCCACGACGGACCCCCGCTCTGATGGCCATTTGCTTCGGAGCTTTGCCGAGGCTGATAACAAAGAGATAGGTCAGTAAGTGTGGGACACCCCCAATGGGTCATATACACACACATTCAGACACCGACGGTGGAGTCAACCAGTCCACCAGTCTGTAGGGAGCAGTCAGCGTGAGGTGTCTTGCTCAGGGACACCTCGACACTCAACTAGGGGAAGCTGGGGATCGAACTAGCAACCTTCAGGTTACGATTCAACCCCGCTCTAACTCCTGAGCCACATGCCACCCACCCTAGCTAATGAACCTCCCCCCCCCCCTCTTTGGGGGAGGGGGAAAGCTCGGGTGGTCAGACCCATGTGACCCCCGTCGGCGTAACCCCGCCCCCAACTTCAGGCTCGTTACTCACCACCGCCCAGAGGGGTGTCACCGGTCGCCAGACGTTATCGATCACCCTTCTGGACCCAATGGTTTTATCGCGGCACCAAGCTCGATAGCAATTAAAAATACAACGTGGAGGGGGAGAGAGAGGGATGGAGAGAGAGGGATGGAGAGAGAGAGAGAGAGAGAGAGAGAGAGAGAGAGAGAGGGAGAGGGAGAGGGAGAGGGAGAGAGAGAGAGAGAGAGAGAGAGAGAGAGAGAGAGAGAGAGAGAGAGAGAGAGAGAGAGAGAGAGAGAGAGAGAGAGCTCTGTCGACCTCAACACCCACAAACATTGTGCTGAGATTTGCGTAAGCTAGACAACAATGTAAAAAAATCTACTTTGGCAGTAGACATGGAATACTTGGTACTAGGTGTTCACTGAGGCCTGACATCACTCGTTCCTTTGTTCTGAGAAGAGTCGGTGGAGCTTCAAGGTTATTCAGGATTATCTTCCTTTTGTCCAACAGGATAGCCTGCAAACAAATTGTTTTCTCATCCATTACGACTCAAGAAGATCCCATTGAGAACCACTAGGAGGCGCCGAAGTGCCGTCCTTTAGTCGCTGAAACGCTTATTAGCAGGATTTTACCGAGCTTTTAATACATCACATACAAGCCTACATTAAAATACCAGCAGTGTTTGCCTTTGGTTTTCTGGTCCGCATGTTTGTAACTTTTTCATCTTTGTCTCCATATCACAACATAAAGTCCGACTGGTACTTCATCGGTGCAGAAGTCAATCAGGTGGTTTTGCTTCTTAGTTTAAGACTCATTTGACGGTCGTGTCTGATTTCTCCCTGTGACGGATGATGATCTGAGCTGACTGATTGGAGGATGGTCAGTGTTCCAGGCAGGTGGTCTTGGTGGGCAACAGTTACCCGCCCACCCCCTGCCCCGCTGGTAAACCATAAACCAGTCTGGTGAGACTGGGATGGATTTAAGACCTAGGCCTACCGTTTTAAAGACAGGGTTTCAATACATAGCCCTTATTCATAATTTTGTGGAAGTTTTCATGAAAGCAAATAATATTAAAGTCTGCTCACGGATGCCTACAGGTAGACGGTGGGGGCCTTGGGAATTGATCCCATTACATTCTGGTTGGAAGACAAACCCCTTACCCAAGCCTGCCCTTATACTGCCCTTCAAAAACACACTAAAAGGCTTATCTTGGTTTGCTTTGTGCTCTTGAACTACTGCTGATACTGGTAGTTTTAACAGTAGTTACACTCCTAGCCTACTACCTCAACTACTACAGATCATGACATGAAAGGAAAAAAATAGTGAAATGGTGAAATAAAATGTCTAGTTTTCGTGACACAAAACCTTGTCCACAGTATTACAATAGTGTGCACTGAAGCAGTGACGTTTTAAAAACGCCAGCCTCGTTTATTAACTTTATTCACTCTATCTTATCCGGAGGATCTGCTGCAGTCGAGGGCTCCACACCTGCGATTCAATTTCGGGGCTGGACCAATTCCGTTAAATCTGGCCGGTGTGGGTTTCGATTCGAGACGAAGCGCGCTCCCGCGGCCCCATCTGAGGCTGCCGCCGCCGCGCCCGTGCGCGTCTCGTTCTGTTGCAGCGAAACGCGACGCCGAGATCAGAGGGAATGTAGCGCGGCGTTAAGTCTGTATACTCAGCAAGGAACGAGTGCCCAGATGGGAATTTTCACGGCGCCTGCTTTTGGTTATAACTTAGACAAAGTAAAAAAAAAAAGAGAAGAATTTTTTGAAGTCAGTCTGAATTTCTCTGTTCATTTTTTTTCCCATACAACAGTTCCGCTCAGACAGTTGGACTAAACAATTTTATTTTTTGCAACTCACTGGGGTCTGTCTTTGATCCTCGCTGTGTGTTTGCACAGTTTAGACTAGCGACTTGAAACAGTCATTGTTCCGTCATCCAAATGTCGTTCCTTCAGACAAGCCTCTGCATGGACAACGTTCCTCCATCTCACTGTCTATCGAGAACAACGCTCCCCCCTGGAATTAATAAAGTCTAGCTGATCCTATCCTACGATATATACCTGTCTGTCTATCTATAGGCCTAGTATAGCTCCACACTCAAGTCTGTCTTCAACTGCAGGCCAAAAACATGCCTGGACTTTATGAGTTGGGCACGTTTTCTTACTTATGTTCTGATCCATGTAGCACACACACACACACACACACACACACACACACACACACACACACACACACACACACACACACACACACACACACACACACACACACACACACGTTTATTCCACTCCCCGGTCTGAAGCAGAGACGATAAATGACTTTTAAAACCACTTCTGATGGAAAATGCAGCTGTCTCCAAGTTCTGCCGCTGAAAGAGCGACTGCACACTGACTCCCCGGTCATGGCGTGGGGTGCGGGCGGAGGAAGAATGCCTCGCTCAGCAATGCATAAACCGTTGGTTGACAAATACATCATATATCACAGAATGTCAGATGCATGTCTTTTGAACCACACGACACAACACATTGCACCTCACTAAGCCAACAACCCCGAACGGTAGACATGTGACCAGAAGGTTGCCTGTTTCGATCCCCGGCTGCTCCTGAGCTGAGTATCGAGGTGTCCTTGAGCAAGACCACCATCCAGGGTTTGCTTAGTTATGTGCAATGTGTTGTGGAGGAAGAGCGGTTCGACATTTGACCGGAAGGTTGCTAGTTCGATCCCCGGGCTTCGCCTAATCGAGTGTCGGGTATCGAGGTGTCCCTGAGCAAGGCACCTTACCCAAACTGCTCCTGACGTGCTGGTGGTCACCTTGCGTGGTTGACAACGCCATCGGGTTGTGAACGTGTGTATGAACCGTTGTAAGTCACTTTGGTTAAAAGTGTCTGATAAACGCCCTATACGTGAATGTTATTGTAAGTTGTTGTAAAGTAGGCCCAAGCGTGAGCTGAACAGTGCTCAGGCCTAGCCTGCAACTGTAAGTTTTTCGTGGTCGAGCCAATGAAAACGCTTTAAGTTCTCTCGTTTGAAGTGCAGGTCGTTGCCTTGGCGACCCCGCACCAATCATGTATGTCTTGATTCCTATGTAGCGTCAAAATAGCATAGCCGTTGTAACTTGCAGTGCAGTTTCACATTCGACCAAACAATAAGCAGATTTAACCAATGTGGCTTTGTTTCTGCAAGTTTCTCAAGGAAGAGTTAAAAACACTGAGATAGGCGTCGCACTTACACTTTCCTGGAGCTTAAAGTCTGAGCTATTCTGCGGGTGTCGGAACCGCACCAGCGGTGATTGGAATCAGGTGCGAGGGTCTGATTGATGCAGCATGGGCCTCATGTGCAGCTTTAACGCTGGTAATTACGACACGTTCAAAGATGTCGGAGCTGGCCTTTTGAAGTCAGCTCTGAGTGAAGCGAAAAACCATATGGGATTCAGGGAAAGAGTTGCTGTTTAAAAGAGAAACGGGGAGAGGAAGAAAAAACACAAGATCTGAAAATACGCTTCGACAAAGTTCTTTAGTTGCTGATGTCGAACTTTTGCGCCTTGACGATTGAATTAATAAAGTTTTGTTACACCGCCTTAACGACCGAGATAGCTTGTGTACGGACTCGCGGATGGTTTGAGTATGAGTAGTAGGTTTCCGTCCGGTACGGTTGTAATTTAGCGGTCAGTGCGTGCTGGTGTAACACCAGCCCTGATCGCTTAAAGAGATGTTTGAACCACACATCTACAGGCGGGAGGCAGTGTTTGACATGCTCAGGCAGTGTGTCATTAGCCCTTCCCGGTCTTGTTCCTGCTCCGGCCCTTTGCTTGTTTTGGGCGGATGTCTTCAATACGGAAGTGGTTTGAACGTTTTTCGGCAAGACGAAGAACTTCCAACCCGTTTAAGTTGTTTTCTTTCCGACCTCTCCAGCAGACTGGGAAGGCTGAACCCTCCCCCATCCCGCGGTCATGGAGCTTTGGAAGGTTAGAGGCACCTTGAGAAGGCTGAAATAACACGGGCCGTGAACACCGAAATAAATCTGTTTCTACCACACTTCCTGGTCACCGTGTTCATCAACCAGGCCTCCCCCCCTTCCCAGCTGACTCAAAACCAACGGTGACTCTGCACTGAGGGAGGCTTTGAAGAAGAAGAGACTTCAGATGATGAAGACTCTCATCTAATCCCTCCTAGATCTATAGCCATGACCCTCCCGAGAGATTTTGTGCTCAAACAAGTTTGGTCCATAGGCCTCCAGTGAACACTGTTGTGCTTGTAGAATGGTTATCCTGAGAGATCCTTCTCTCCAGTTGGCTCTGGACATTTTCTGTTGGGTCAAAGGTTGTAACACAAGGATCCCTGTGGTCTCCTGAATCACCATTGCTGGTCGAGCCAGTCCTTGACCAAACACTATCAACTCACAGCCAGACCACAATGGTTTTCTGGTTGGGTTGGTGACCCAAAGTGGCCCACTCGATTCTGCTCCCAGAGCTTCCATCTTCTCAGTGAGAGATGACGAGGAAGACTGAGAGAGGGTGAAGAATACTGCGCTCTGTTTGGTTAGCACCTCTGTTAGTCTTCTGGGTTCAATGTTACCAACATTGGGGATCGGACTACCTTACAGTTTTGAGGGTAACACCTAAACCACCAGGTTATTCTATTTTACGTTTATTTGACAGGGACAATGCACAATATGTAATTGGGCCAGATTACAGCCACAAGGCTAATCTACATCTGCTGCCCATGTGTAGTGGTAATAGCGTGTTACTTCTCTGAGTATACTAGTCATCTCCTGGGTTAGGCTCATGCTACCTGAGGAGACGCCTTGATCTCCCCAGGACCGTCCAGCTCAGGCCTCCCACTCATGTTTCAAACCGACCACGATATGAAGAGAGTGCTGGGCAGTTCTTCTGAAGATTAATAAGAGCGCGATGCTGTGCTCCTGTCCTGGGGCTCTTATCTTGAAAATCCTTGGACTGCAGAAGGTCCAAACACTGAAGGCAGGCCGTGAAGGGAGGCTAATTTGTCCACCTG
>NC_079415.1:4051755-4077450 GCF_026213295.1 Gadus chalcogrammus | reverse complement strand
GGGAATACACAAATAAACACAACACACGAGTCGGTTTCCTCGCTGCGCTCAAAGGCCGGCCGACGTCCAACGAATCCCCGGTCGCAGAACGCAACGGCCCGGGAAAGTAGGAACCAGCATAGAGCTGGGGTTGCCAGCACGAATCCCTAGAGTCGACCGGGTAATCTAAGAGGGTGAATTTAATTACAAAGACATTTTTGAACCACCCCGGGCACATGTGACTCAGGATGTAGAGCGGGTTGGCTGGTAACCCGGAAGGTTGCTAGTTTGATCACCAAGTTCCTCCTCGCCGAGCGTCGAGGTGTCCCTGAGCAAGACGCCTCACCCTCACTGCTCCCGACGAGCTGGCCGTCGCCCTGCGTGGCTGACACCGCCGTCAGTGAGTGGATGTGTTCATGAACGGGTGAATGCGGTTGAAGGCAATGTTGTAACCGGCTTTGAGTGGCCACTGGTTAGGAAAGCGTGATATAAATGCAATCCATTTCACATTTTTACTACCCCTGAGATGCCCTGGAGCAAGGCACCTATGCCTCACCAGTTGGCGTTCCCGAGCCAGAACGCAATAACAACTGGATGAGGTTGAACCACACAGAGGGGGAACTCAGGAACCTCCTGTTTCACCTCCCGGGGCAGAGTGAGCTCATGTTTCACGAGGGGTTAAATACCGGCACATCTTCCCCATGAGTCTCTGGTTGCTTTTGTTTAATTTCCTGTGCAGCGTGTGGTTCCTCTTGACAATACGAGGTGTGAGCGCACAGCTGAAACCCTTTTTTGTAACGGTGTGTGTAAATATGGTTTCTAATAGGATGGCGGGCGTGTTAAAAAGAGAACGGAATAGAGGAAAACATAGCTGGGGTTCGACAGAGCCAATGGCTTCGTTACCCAGAAGGCAGTTGGTTCGGGCCGAGGCGGATAACAATCGGGGTCTACATGAAATAGTGATGTCATAGTCACCTCGGTAAAAAACGTCTTTACGTACGCATCAAACAAAAAAGACAAAATCGACACAAACAAACGTTTTTAACGTGTTTAACGCTGGTATACTGTGTCGGTCGTGCCGCTCACTGTTTCAACAGTTACCTACTCGTTCTCTGTCTCTGTTATGTTACTTTACGATCCGTTGTGAGCCTGGGCTCGGCTTGGAGCTGCTCTTAACATTGGCCCATCCTGGGCAGGTTTACTCAGCTGTGGCCCAGGTGTTCGGACCGCTGGCCGGCCGCCACCATCTTGCCCTAATCGCAGCACCTCAAAGAACTGGCACCACTTCCATCAAACCCCCTTCCTTTTCTTTCCAGCCCGTGTGTGTGTGTGTGTGTTTACATCTGATGGTGTGTGTGTGTCAGCGTGTGTGTGTGTGTGTCTGTGTCAGCATGTGTGTAGATCTAGATGTGTTTGTGTGCCTGTGAGTGTCTTTGTGTGTGTGTCAGTGCGTGTCTGTATGCATGCTTGTGTGCGTCTGACTGTGTGTGTGTGTGTACATGACCGTGTGTCTGTGCTTGCCTGTGTGGGGTTGTGCGTGCGTGTGTGTAGATGAGGGCCGCTCAAGCAGGAAGAACACCCAGTCCAGTGTGAAGCTGAACTCCTGGTTTTTCCAAACACTGAACACAGCAGAGGGCTGAGAAGCTCTTCCACACAGAAACTTTGAATCTAAACACTTCCCACCCAGGTGAGATTACACCTGGAGACTGTGGAGCCGTTTCCCAACCTAGGGGTCGGGAGCCCATTTGGGGTCCCCTGATTTGCATATGGGGTCGCAGAAGATGGCTGACATAAGCTTGAAATATTTAATGATCCATTAGAGGAAACTATTTTGATTGGTTTTAAAGGGCCGTCTGAAACAACAAACCTAATGAGTCACAGCAATGAGCAAATGACTTCTAATCACTGAGTGTGATGGGTATCACCGGTGGATGCTGATTGGGTAGAAACTGTTCAAAAGTACGGGGTCACACACATTTTCAGAGTTGGAAACTGGGTCACGGGCCAGAAAAGGTTGTGAACCGCCCCCTTAGGGTATTGGGAGTCGAACCCCCAACCCCATATGGAACACTGTGTTAAAGAGCTTCCAGGAAACACACATGGTTATTTTTTGGGGGGGGGGGGGGGGGGGGGGGGGGGGGAAGGGGGGAGGAGACCAGCCAGAGCAAGTTTCAACAGCTTCCCAGGACGCACAAGCACACCTTTCTCACTCCACCCCCACACTCCCTCTCTCGCCCCCATCGTCCTCCCCCACCCTCCCTCCCTCGCCCCCACCCTCACCAAGGAGAGGCTTGAGTCAACAAACCGCCATGAGGAGAAAAATAAATAAGGAGCTGGAGGGGTCGGAGGGTGGGGTCGGGTGAGTCATGGGGGGGAGAGAGAGAGAGAGAGAGAGAGGGTCAACTAAATGGGGAAGAGAGACAGAAAGGGGGGGGGGGGAGAGAGAGAGAGTAAGAGAGAGAGAAAGAGTTAGACAAAAGTAGAGAAAGAGAGAGAGGGGGGTTGGGGGAGAGAAAGGAAGAGAGAGTCAAAGAAATGGGGGAGAGAGGGGAAGAGGGAGAGGAGAGTCAAAGAAATGGGGGGGGGGAGAGAAAGAGTGACAGAAAGAGTGAAAGAGATGGGAGAGAGAGATAGAGAAAGGTAGAGAGAGGGGGAGAAAGAGAAAGGTAGAGAGAGGGGGGAGGAAGAGAAAGGTAGAGAGAAGGGGGAGGAAGAGAGGGAAAGAGAAAGGTAGAGTCAGAGAAATGGGGGAGAGAAAGAGAGAGAGAGGGTCAAAGAAATACATTCAAAGCCCGTTTTGCTCCGTTACAACTCTACTACCATGCAGTAACTCAAGCGCCATCTATCATTAGGCTGTCAGAAATAATACCTTATCGCCCAACTCTAATGATAGTAATAGTTCTGACGACGATAATCACCGTGATAAGATGATTATAACCCCCCCTCCCCCCCCTACACCACCACCATCGCCCTTATATGGTCGGCTTCACGGGTCACCGGGCAAAGAACCAGGACATCCACAACATCAAACCCTCAGGTATGAGCGGTCCAGCGAACCGACCCTTATCCTCCCTCCCTTCCTCCCCCCTCCCTCCCTCCCTCCCCGGGGGGGAGGGAGGCAGGGAGGGGGGGAGGGAGGGAGGGGAGCACGTCGTGGGAGGGCCTGACGGTGGACATTGGCGGTCTGGCGCGTTCTGCTCTGAGACAGTCGGGCCTTGTAGACACCCCCGCACCTCCGCCTCCACCCACCACCTCCTCCTCCACCCACCACCTCCTCCTCCACCCACCACCTCCTCCTCCACCCACCACCTCCTCCTCCACCACCATCCTCACCACCTTCAGCTCCTCCTCCACCACCAACTTCTCCTCCATCCTCCTCTCCACATCCACCTCTTCCTCCACCTTCTCCTCCGCCACTTCACCATCCCCGCCTCCAGCACCCCCTCCTCCAGCACCACCTTCTCCTCCCATCGGCTTCTCCACATCCACCTCCTCCTCCACCACCACCACCACCACCTACTCCTCCACATCCACCTTACCCTCCACCACCACCTGCCTCATCCACCACCTTCTCCTCCTCCACCTACACCTCCTCCTCCACCACCACCACTTACTTCTCCAACACCCCCACCACCACTAGATCTGCCATAAACACCTCCTCCTCCAACACCACCACCTGCCTCCACCAACACCTACACCTCCACCTTCCCCTCTACCACCACCTTCTCCTCCTCCACCACCTTCTCCTCCTCATCCAACACCACCTTCTCCTCCTCCCCCACCACCACCTCCTCCTCCTCCTCATCCACCACCACCTTCTCCTACATCATCTTCTCCACATCCACCTCTTCCTCCACCTTCTCCTCTACCACCACCTTCTCATCCTCCTCCTCCTCCACCACCGTCTCCTCCTCATCCACCACCCCCTCCTTCACCACCTTCATCATCGCCCTCAGCTCCTCATCACCTCGTCTCAGCCAGGGTCAAACCCTAAGCCCTGTGTGTCCTCATAAACCTCCACAGAGACACACTCAGCGGGGTACATTGAAGAACAGGCCAGGGTGGCTCCTCCGGTACGTTTTTTTAAACAGCAGAATTAGAGGAGTTTATTTTATTTTTCCTTTTATTATGTTTGGCGGGTATGTGCAAAAACAACAGCGCTTCACTCGGAGCAGATCTCAAGCCTGGGAGGCTTAGGGAACATGGAACAACACTTTTCCCAAAGTACACGAAATACGACAAAATAAGAAAAGGACAAAAAAGGTAAGCAAAAATAACGGCATCTGTTTTGTACACAATCAATTTACAAAATATAATAAAACTTTGTATAAAAAAAGGGTCTATATAAAATCTATAATCTGTGATTTCCGTTGGATCGGTCAATGGCGTTTTTCTCCCGTCCCGTTTCACGTCAGAACGGATTGATCTTTACATTCACTTTTTCGCGTTTTTTTGGTTTTTTGGTTTTCCCGAACTTTGTCTCTTGTCTCGTTGAATCCAGAAGTGTCTTTTCACTGAGGTAGAAGGTACACATTAACGTTTGTTCGTTTTTCATTTTTTTTATGTTCTTCATGAAAAAAAAAGATCCCGACATTCCGTCTGAACTATTCGAGCTACGTGCTCGACGGCGGCGGCGGGAAGACGAAGCGGGGCGCGTCGAACGGCTGTTCGTAAACGCCCGAGTTTCCGTCCGAACCCGAGTCGGACCGCGACCGGACGCTGTCTTCCCGTTCCGAGTCTGCGTCCAGCGATGTGTACGTGTTCTCGGGATGCGTCAGGGTTCTGGTCGGGGTCGGGGGTCCGGTCGGGGTCCGGGGTCCCAACCCGGGATCCGGCTCCGTTTTCGGCTTCCGAGGAGTTTTCCCAAACGTTCCTGACGAAGTGAAGGAGAGTTGGGTTCAGAGGTTACTTTGGAAAACTGTTGAACATTATTCAAGTAAATGAATCCATTCACGAATTAATGAATGAATCTGATATAATGATATGGGGGGGGGGTGGGGGGGGGGGGGGGGTACAGTTCAGGGACTGGGATGCTTCTCTCCAAGACTACAGGTTGTGGGTTCGATTCCCATTAACGATCGAGACTCCCAAACCATCCTTGCTTGCCAAAAAATAGATCTAAATCATCCCTGATCCTCAACACTAGCACCCTATGAACCATGAACCAAATCCCAGATCGACCAATCACAGAGGGCGGAGGAGGGGGGGACCCACCCATGAAGGTATTTGTGGGCGTCGCTCTTTCGTGAGGCCGACCGTAATCCATCCCGCTCTCTCCGTCCGCGGACGATGGACGGTTCTCTCCACCCGGGTACGGGGGAGGTACCCCAAAGTGTAGCGTGGTGCTGGGCAGCTGCATCAGGACGCCGGGGGAGGGGTGGTCGTAGTGGTCCGACGGGACCCCCTTTCCGCACGGGTGGTACTCCCGGCACTTGGACGAGCCCAGGCTGTAGGAGTCCCCCAGCGTCGGCCTCTGGTCCAGACTACATCCTGGAGAACCACACACACGTATGGAGCGTTTAGGACAGGGAATGGAGCTGAGGAGGGCTGGGCTAGGCCGCTAGCTAACGGGGATCACACACTTTAATTAAGGGTGTATTGGAGTATAGTGTGTGGTTATAGTTTGCTTGTGTTTTTTTTTTTTTTTGTATTTTTGTGCTATTTAAGGTGAGAACCTTATCTTAAAAAACACCTTTAAGATAAGGGTCTCACCTTAATTAGCACAAAAACGACAAAACTACAACAACAACAAAAACTACAACAGAACTACAACCACAAACTACAAATCATAAACCACAACTCCAAAGAGAAACCCGAAATTAAACGTGAACTCAAACCACACTTGACATAAAACGATAAAACGATGAAAAAACATCCAAAAGTTTTGATCCAGGGAGAGGTGTGCTGACCTGTGAAGGCCTCTGATTGGTCCAGGGGAAGCATGTGCTCCCGGCGGAGAAGCGAGCCGATTGGCCCCTGGTAGTGGCACAGCAGGGGGTCGAGGGCCGCCTCCAAGTCTGCATCACTTCCTGTGTCGGCGTGGCACAGACCTGTATGTGACACATTAGTACTATCAATTATCAATTGACCCCTGGGGTTATTTGAATACATGTACCCAAACAGATTGGACTGTGCCACAAACACAGAATGGACTATACCAAAAAATTAAGATTGGACTGTACCTCAAACACAGACTGGACTATACCAAAGCACAGATTGGACTAAACCACCACAAACACAGATTGGATTAATACCAAAACACAGATTAGACTGTACCACCACAAACACAGATTTAACATTCACTTGTTATTCCTCGATTGGCTTTATTGTCATAAATACTCTGCACTCTGTCCAGTGGTCGAACCGTCTCAAAGGTTTTAGCTAAATACTCGTACTGGTCCGTGGCTCTGGCTACCAGCGTCTCCGTGGCGACGGGCTAAAGGCCCAATCAGAGGTCTCTAATGGGGAGTGCTGGGGGCTGGCCGTACCGTTCATGTCCTTGTGCTGCAGGTAGTATCCGCTGAGGGAGGAGGCCAGGTACTGGTGGCTGCTGCCGCTCTCCGAGGAGATGTACCCCTCCTGGCGGTCCGCCAGCGTGCCCTGGGAGGACAGGTAGCTGGGGATGTCCGCCGGCAGGTGGGTCTCGTCTGGAGCCGGGAGGGTGGAGGGAGAGTTTAGTGACCGATGGCTAGTTTCAGCCAATGGCTGTCTTAATCTTATCGATAGCTTTAGCTAATGGATAGCTTTAGCTAATGGCTAGCGTTAGCTAATGGCTAGTGTTAAATAATGGCTAGCGTTAGCTAATGGCTAGCGTTAAATAATGGCTAGCGTTAGCTAATGGCTAGTGTTAAATAATGGCTAGCGTTAGCTAATGGCTAGCGTTAGCTAATGGCTAGTGTTAAATAATGGCTAGCATTAGCTAATGGCTAGTGTTAAATAATGGATAGCGTTAGCTAATGGCTATCTTTAGATAATGTCCATCTTCAGATAACGGCTAGCTTTAGCTAATGGCCAGCTTTAGCTTTTGTTTAGCGTTAGATTACAGCTGTGTTTTTCTTGAATGCCGAGTTAATTACTCGTTTGTTAATAATTTATTTGTAGGAATTCCTTTTTTTTTTACGAAAAAGAGCGCACACGCTCCACACAGCCCGGCCCCTCCCCCTCACCTGTGTTGGTGACGCTGCAGTCCTCGCTGCGCCGCCGCGTGTGGTAGATGATGACCACCCACACCAGCGAGGTGCCCACCACGCAGCACACCACCGCGATCACCACGATGCCCACCGTGTTCCAGCCGTCCTCCTCCGCCCCGCCGGCCGCCGCTGCCCCGCCCCCCATCCCCAGGCCGCCGCCCCCGCCGCCGCTGACCCCGCCCCCGCCCTCGCAGTTGGGGGCGGGCAGCACGGCCAGGCGCACGTCGCCCCGCTCGGTGCCCAGCGCGTTGGACATCTCGCAGGTGTAGCGGCCCGCGTCGCCCTCGGCCGCGTCCACCACGATCAGCAGCTGGTTGGCGGCGGCGAAGAAGTGGCGCTCGGTGACCAGCAGGGGGGCGTCGTCCTTGGTCCAGTTGAGGCGCGGCGGGGGGCTGCCGCCCGCGATGCACTGCAGCACGGCCGTCTCGCCCTTGGAGACGGTGCGGTCCCGCAGCGGCCGCAGGAAGGACGGCGTCTCTGTTGGAGGAGGGAGGGGGAGGGACGGTGACTGTTAGAAACACGGAGAGTTTCGAGTAAATTCATAGCTTTAGGTGACGGCTAGCTTTCGCTTATGGCTAGTGTTAGCTAATGACTAGCGTTAGCTCATTGCAAGTGTGAGCTCATGGATAGCGTGAGCTCATGGCTAGCGTTAGGTAACGGCTAGCTTTAGCGAATGCCAAGAGTTAGCTAAGTGCTAGAGTTAGCCAATAGCTAGCTTTAGCCAATGGCTAGCATTAGCTAACGCTTTGATTTTGTTAATGAAGACGTGTTCATTTTTCGTTGATTAACAATCGTTTAAAATGAAGCGGTATGGGGGAACCAACACAGCGACACAAACACACGCACAAACACAAACGTGGTTCCCACGGCGACCACAGGCTCCTCCCCCTACCTAGCACGGTGAGCGTGGCGTTGGCGGAGATGGCGCCGGCGGTGTTCCCGGCGGTGCAGCTGTACACGCCCACGTCCTCCGCCTTCACGTCCACGATGAAGAACACGTCGTCCTCCGGCATCACGTGCATGCGGCGTTCCCGGGCCGCCGGGAAGTCCACGCCGCCGTCCTTCTGCCAGGCGATCTGCGGCGCCGGGTGGCCCACCGCCGCGCACTCCAGGCGGGCCGTGGCGCCCGCACGGATGCTCAGGTCCATGGGCGTCTTGGTGAAGGAGGGCAGGACTGAGGGGGAGAGAGGGGGGAGAGGGGAGAGAGGAGGGGAGGAATGAGACTGATACGATCTGAATCCAGAAGGAGAGGTTCAGAAGGATATCTCCTTGGGTATTTGCACGCACAAAGAGTGACTTGGTTCTAGGAGAGTGATTTGGTGAACACGTAGAGTGATGTGGTGAACAGGGAGAGTGACTTGGTTCCAGGAGAGTGATTTGGTGAACGAGTGATGTGGTGAACAGGGAGAGTGACTTGGTTCTAGGAGAGTGATGTGGTGAACAGGGAGAGTGACTTGGTTCTAGGAGAGTGATTTGGTGAACACGTAGAGTGATGTGGTGAACAGGGAGAGTGACTTGGTTCTAGGAGAGTGATTTGGTGAACATGTAGAGTGATGTGGTGAACAGGGAGAGTGACTTGGTTCTAGGAGAGTGATTTGGTGAACGCGTAGAGTGATGTGGTGAACAGGGAGAGTGACTTGGTTCTAGGAGAGTGATTTGGTGAACGCGTAGAGTGATGTGGTGAACAGGGAGAGTGACTTGGTTCCAGGAGAGTGATTTGGTGAACACGTAGAGTGATGTGGTGAACAGGGAGAGTGATGCGGTGAACTGGGAGAGTGACTTGGTTCTAGAAGAGTGACGTGGTGAACAAGGAGTGTTGTGGTAAAGAAGGATAGTCATTTAGTGAGCAAGGAGTGATGTGGTGAAAGATGGTGAATGAGGTGAGTGACTTGGTGAACAAAGAGAGTGACTTGGTTCCAGGAGAGTGATGTGGTTTTGAGTGTTTGTTTTGTATTGATCTGACAGAAGCTCATCGTCCCAAGCGACTTTCAAAACAGACAGAAGAAATTCAATCTTTGCTTACTGTTGACGGTGAGCTTGGCCTTGAGGGAGTACGACGGGCCGAAGTGGTTGGAGATCACGCACTGGTACCGGCCCTCGCTGGAGAAGTCCACGTCGCGCAGCCGCAGTGTGGTGGTGTACTCCGTCACCTCCGTCACCTCCGTCTCCACCCCCGACGACGCGGCCGCCGTCGAGGAGACGGTGGAGGTGGAGGAGCCGTCGCCGACGTCAACGCTCATCCCGGCCACGCCCATCCCGGCCACGCCCACCCCAGTCGTGGCCCCGCCCATCCCAGTCATGGCCCCGCTTATCCCAGTCATGGCCCCGCCCATCCCAGTCATGGCCCCGCCCATCCCAGTCATGGCCCCGCCCATCCCAGCCACTCCCGTCCCGGCTCCTCCCATTGTGGCCCCGCCCGGCATGGCTCCGCCCCTCCCGGCCCCGCCCTGGGCGCGGAGGTGCGCCTGGTTGAGGACCTCGGCGCCGTCCAGCGCCTCGTTGTCCTTCTTCCAGGCGAAGGTCATGGGGGAGGAGCTTGAGGAGGCGGCGGAGCAGACGAAGGTCACGTTGGAGCCCTTCAGCGCCGACTGGGTGTCGGGCTGCAGGGTGATCTGGGGCTTGGGGAGGTCGTCTGGGGGGGTGGACGGACAGGTGGACAGACACACAGATAGACACACACACAGACACAGATACACACACAGACACAAGCAGGTACACACAGACAGAGAGGTACACAAACACACACAGACAGACAGACCAAAACACACAGATATACACAGAGACACACACAGGTACACACACACACACACACACACACACACACACACACACACACACACACACACACACACACACACACACACACACACACACACACACACACACACACACACACACACACAGACATAGACATAGACACACATAGGCAGACAGACCAACACAGACACACAGAAAAACCCATTAATATACACCATGAGAGAAAGCTTATTTTGGCTGAATTTCCGTTGCATGACCGGCTAGGACCGGTCCATGACATAATTGGAAATAAAGAGAAGAGAAACTATTTTTAGACCTGAAGAATGATCCCCACCCCCAGGTTTTGCAGTGGAATTCATTATTCAATGTACTTCTATTATTAAAGTATGAATTCAAAGACATTTGGTGTCTTCTGCTAATCCGACAGCACCGTAAACCAACCGACCAGGCTTTCAGGGAGTCCTGACACAAACCTGGACCTTGTCCCCCCCTCGGACGTTTAAATAACGGGTTATCAGTGTTTCTAAAAGTGCACCTTTTACGTGTTGTTCCCTAAACTAACTTTGCAGTGCAAACACAGACCGTGAACACACACATTAAAGTCACGACGCACTCTGCGATGAAATCCAAGGCTGGACAGATGAATGCCTCCGTATACATATCGTTCTGCTCCCCCTCATAACGAGGCTCGTTAGAGAGTCCGGGCAGTGGGGAGAAACGTCCCGGCTATTTGGGTTCGGTTTGGACATGGAAAACCTGTCCAGTAAGAAACCACTGCTCGGAGTGTATGACACACACAGACACACAGACACAGACGCACACACACCTTCCCTGCATCGGTGCAACAAGAGCTCCTCGTAAATAAATCCTACAGTCAGGGAAAGTGTGAGCATCTGTGCTCGTGCCTACGTGTGCGTGCATCTGTGTGTGTTCAGGTGCTCGTTGTATAAGCCACATAAAGTGTGTGTGTGTGTGTGTGTGTGTGTGGGGGGTCTGTGTGTTAGTGCGTGAGCGTGTATACGTGCAGGTGCGTGTATGTGTGCGTGTACGCGCGCGCGTGTGTCCACGTGTGCGTTTGCGTGCGTGTGTGCCTATGTGTGCGTTACTGCATGAATGCATGTTTGTGTGTGTGTGTGTGTGTGTGTGTGTGTGTGTGTGTGCGTAAGTGCATGGACGCGTCTGTGTATTATGCGTGCGTGCGCTCGTGACGACGCGTGTGCGTGCGTGTGCGTGTTGCCGACGCGTCGCTCACCACACACAAAGTCGTCCTGGCCCACGGAGAACAGGCTCATGCCCTTCAGCATCTGGGGGTGGGCGCAGCTGGCGTTGACGAGGGGCAGGAAGGCCTGCGCCGCCACCCACGTCGCCAGCCACTTGATCTGGCAGTCGCACAGCAGGCTGGACGTGTTCAGGTGCCTGGGGAGATGGGGGGGTGGGGGGGTGAAACAAGATCGCATAAGGAGAGGGGATATTTCCCTTGCTTCTTTTTCACATTCGACAATTTTCATTTTTTCCTACTCAACAGGAATTTAAGTAAAATAAAACGCGCACTCTCGCACAGCGGCGGTTTTTACTGGGGTATATAACGGAGGTTTTCTGGATGAATGGGGCGTCTTTAAGAGTGTGCGTCCCCCCCCCTCTCCGATACACCCCACATTCCTGGGTTTATTTATTTACTGCGGTGCTTTCGACGCTGTGTACTATTTACCCTCTCAACAGCTACAATGACTGTATGGCGTGTGTGTGTGTGTTCCATGTGACATTCTATACCGCGCCCGACCGACCAATCAGGAGGAGCCACGGCGATGTCATTGTACTACTTACAGTTCTTCCAGGTTCTTCATCTGCGAGAAGGCGTTGCCTTGGATGGACATGATGGCGTTGTCACTCAGATCCCTGGTGAGCGAGAGAGAGAGGTAAAGAGAGAGAGAGAGAGAGACAGAGAGGGAGAGAGAGAGAGAGAGAGAGAGAGAGAGAGAGAGAGAGAGAGAGAGAGAGAGAGAGGTAAAGAGAGAGAGGGAGAGAGAGAGGTAAAGAGAGAGATGGAGAGAGCGAGAGAGAGAGAGAACGAGAGAGAGAGAGAGAGAGAGAGAGAGAAGGAGGGGTAGAGAGAGGTAGAGGGGTAGCGAGAGAGAGTCAGAGGTAGAGAGAAAGAGCAAGCGTGAGAGCGAAAGAGAGAGAGACAAAAAGAGAGAGAGGAGAGAAAGAGAGAGCCAGAGGTAGAGAGAGAAAGAATAAGACAGAAAGAGGTTGACGCGAGAGAGACAAAGAATGAGACACAAACAACGGTTCAGAAACACGTTTATAGAGAGGGCGGGCGTGTGACAGACAGCGGGACGCGGCCTGGGCTCAGACGGTGCAGATCCTATCTAGACGTGTGGGCTGGAATCAAAGAGCTGGCGGAGCGGAGAACAATGCTACGCTGAGTGCCGGGTTCATTCATCAGGCCCAGCGGCTGACTGCTCAGAGCCAAGCGGCCCTGGGAAAGAACTGTAATTACAATCAAACACAGCTGTTTCTCTGCCCAACACACACACACACGCATACGCCGACACAGACGCACACGCCGACACACACATGCACGCACAGACACACACATAAACACGGACACATCGACACACAGACACACAGACAGGCCGACACATGCGCCTACACAGAAACATGCACATCGACACGCATGCACACCGACACACACACACCGACACACTCACTCCGACACACAAACCGACCCACACACGCACACACAGACACAGACACACACACACACACACACACGCACACAGGCTTAATTGCAATCACAGGCCCCTGAGATGGGATCCGCTCTTCCTCCTTTGGTGATCAATGCGCTCTGGCAGCACATGCGTCAATAGACTAACGTGGTCTTTGGTCAGCGGGGCCCACATAAAAGCAGAGGATCTAGAGAGGCCGGGGCGGGGCCCAGCCGTCACACACACACACACACACACACACACACACACACACACACACACACACACACACACACACACACACACACACACACACACACACACACACACACACACACACACACACACACAGGCCTCTCTAAGAGCCAGGAGGTTTCAGAGGGGGGGGGATCGAACAACGGAGGGTACTCACAGGTGTTCCAGCGTCTCCAGGCCGGAGAAGGACTTCTTGGTGACCGAGCGGATGTGGTTGCCTTGTAGGAACCTAAGAGCAAGACGGAGGAGAGAGGAACGATTATTAGATGGTAAATCGACATTTATACAGCGCTTTTCTAACCAGTGCATTCACCCGTTCATGCACACATTCACACACCGACGGCGGTGTCAGCCACGCAAGGTGACAGCCAGCTGGTCAGGAGCAGTCAAAGTGAGGCGTCTCGCTCAGGGACACCTCGACACTCGAGGAGCTAGGAGGAGCTGGGGATCGAACTAGCAACCTTCCGGTCACCAGCCAACCCGCTCTACTTCCTGAGCCACATGCCGCCCATTATTAGTTTGGGTTGAGCTTCTTGTATTTTGGACGTTTGGTGGTTAGCTTGCTAACAGCCGGCCTCAGGGGACTGAGAGCGAGGCCGTGTGAACGAGGAGGATGGAGAGAGACTCTGAGGGTACTTACAGTTTACGGAGTCTGTCCAACGCGGAGAAGGGCCCGTTCATGTCCTCGATGGTCCAAGAGATCTCGTTGTTTTGGAGATCCCTGAGAGAGAGAGAGAGAGAGAGAGAGAGAGAGAGCATTAATAAAAGAGAGCGAGAATGAAAAGAGACAGCGTGAATGAAAGAGAGTACGAGAGAGAGAGAACGCAAACGAGAGAACGTTAACAAGAGAGAGAATAAAAGAGAAAAAGAGAGAGAATGAAAGAGAGAGAGAGAATAAATAAAAGAGAAGGCAAAAATGAAAGAGAGAACGACGGCGAGAATAAAAGAGAGAGAACCAGGGAGAGCGAGAGAGCGGGTGAAAGAAAACACAGACCACACAGTAAAGTCAGAAAAAGAACACAGGCAGGCCACGCTGTGTCTGAATAATAAAAACGGTCGCAGGCGGTCATGAGGAGGCAGCGATTGAGACATTCAGATGATTTTCAAAGCGGCCCCAACAACCCCCGTGGGGAACTTCTCTCCCGGCTTCTGCGGCACGTTTTTATGAATCAACTACGGTGGCTTTCTGTCGTCCCCCCCCCGCTGGGAGCTAGGCCGAGGGGCCGAGCTTTTACTAGACGCACGTGTTGCCCGTTCAAAGCGCCCCCCCCCCCGGGTTAGGGCCGTACTCACACCACACCGCACGCCACGCAGAGAGCAGCGAGCGTGGGAGTTCCTGTACGACTCCGCATTCCCTGGCTGAAACGCGAGCCTTTCCCTCTCAAGGCTCAGTTATGGTTCCACGACGACACAACGCAAAGGGGGGGGGGTTTACGGACGCAGTCACGTTGTCACGGACCCTCCTTGTGTCCACCGCGAGGGGTTTGACGTGCACCTCCCACACATTGAAACCTTGCGTCGAGGCGACGCTGCAGCGAGGGCTGTGATTGGTCAAAAAAACGGGTTCACGGCTGCGTAGAAGCGTCCGCGTGGTCGTTGCGTTGTGTCGGCGTGGAACCATAACTGAGCCTTTAGAGGGTGTTGTGTGGTTGAGAGACACCTAAACACAACCCACCCAGTTCCCACCCTGGTGTGTGTGTGTGTGTGTGTGTGTGTGTGTGTGTGTGTGTGTGTGTGTGTGTGTGTGTGTGTGTGTGTATGTGTGTGGGCAGTGGGGGGGGGGGGATTTATGTGTGTGTGGAGGGACCGCAACATGTTAAGCCTCTCTCGGCCGCCCAAGACAAATGGAGCAGATGATGGATTGGATGGAAGTGGGTGGGGCGGGGGGGGGGGTGAAGTTGATGGGTCACATGGCGAGGGGGTACCGCTGTGGGGGTGGGGAGGGGGGTCTGCCTGGTGCTTTTCAAAGGAAACCGGGGATAAAACGGAAACTCTTTGCGCGGCTACGCTCGTACGCACATGATTGCTAACTAGGCTGCAACGAAGACGCTATTTTATAGTCACGCTATTTAGCCTTACTGACGCGCTAACATTGGTATAACTCTAAACAAGTCCATCCCCTTCATCATCATCATCATCATCATCATCTCCAGCATCACCACAACCACCTTCATCAACATCATCATCACCACCACCACGACCAACACACACACACTCACCGCCATCATCCTCCTCACTTACACCTTCACCACCACAACACCATCATCATCATCACCGCCACAATCATCTTCACCAACATCCTCCATCACCATCATCATCATCATCATCATCATCATCATCATCATCATCATCATCACCACCATCATCATCATCATCATCATCATCATCATCATCATCACAACCTCCACCACCATAACCCCGCCCCCACATCCTCTGGGGTGTCACTCACAGCGTCTGCAGGTGGGACAGCCCCCTGAAGGCTCCGTCGGCGATGAAGCTGATGCGGTTGTTCCCAAGGTGGAGCTGGTCCAGCAGGCTGAGGCCCGAGAAGCTGGCCTCCTCCAGGCGCGCCAGGTGGGTGGAGGAGAGGTCCCTGCGGAGCAGAACCACCCGACACACATACACACACACACACACACACACACACACACACACACACACACACACACACACACACACACACACACACACACACACACACACACACACACACACACACACACACACACAACAGAGAGGAGAGATGAGAGCCAGACTCAGGAGGGGGAGGACATCTGGGGAACGGGTTGGATGGAGGTTTGGGGTCTCAGGCACAGAGGGGGTCGAGGTGGAGACCAGGAGAGGGGAGTCGGGCAACTTTGTGAGGAGTGTGTGGTTCTATTTAACAAAGTGTTCCGGAAATACTATGAGTCCAGCATCGACATGGAGCCAACGTACTACTTAGCAGTGGTTACAGTTTTATTAAAGTAAGATAAATGAAGACACAAAGGACACTTCAAATACTCATCCCCATACTATTATTAAAACTATCTGTTATAAAAAAAATACAAAAAGAAAATTATGAAAATGAAAGAGAGGGAACGAGAAAGAGGGAGAGAGAGAGAGAGAGAGAGAGAGAGAGAGGGGGGGGGGGGAGAGAGGGAGGGAGAGAGAGAGAGAGAGAGAGAGAGAGAGAGAGAGAGAGAGAGAGAGAGAGAGAGAGAGAGAGAGAGAGAGAGAGAGAGAGAGAGAGAGCGAGAGAGACAGAGAGTAACTTACAGCTGACGGAGGTTCTGGCAGAACTCCCAGGCGTGCGGGCGGATGCGGACGATGGCGTTGTGGGCCAGGTGGAGGTGCTCCAGGTGGAGCAGGCCGTACAGCCAGCCCTTGCTGACCTCCGTCAGGTTGTTGTAGTCCAGGTGTCTGGTTCACACAGGTACACACCGTCACTCCATTGTTGTGTTTTTTTGAGTGTTTTCTATCGCACACTAAATGGCCCAAAAAGACGTCAATATGAAGTGTAAATGTTGAATGTGCAAAGCATGTGTGTTTATGTTCTTAGTGTTTGCCATGTGTGCTTCTTGTATATTTTTACAGAACCCTAGCATACGGCGGAGGAGACATAATATAAACTCAAGGTGCCGTGCAAAAATGTATGCGTATGCTGGGGTGCACACTGAGACACACTCGAGCACACACACATCACAGACCCACAAAACACACTCAAACAGACACTGTAGACACACACACAGACAGAAACACATACACACAGAACCCCACGCTCACTGACCCACACGTGCAGATACACAAAGACAGACACACACACATACACAAAGACCCACACACACACAAAGACACACACACACACAGACACACTCACGCACACACAGACAGACATACTCACACACAGACAGACACACAGACCCCCACACACACACACACACACACAGACAGACACACAAACCCCAACACACACACACAGACCCACACACACACACACACACACACACACACACACACACACACACACACACACACACACAGACCCATACAAACGGCCACACATGCAACCCCCCCCCCGCCCCACACACACACACACCCGTGCGGTACTCACAGCACTTCCATGTTGCTGAGGCCCCAGAGGGCTCCGTCCATGAGCCGGTTGATGGCGTTGCGCTGCATCTTGAGCGAGCGCAGCGCGTGCAGCCCGTGGAACGTCAGGCCCTCCACCCGGCGGATCCGGTTCCTGCTCAGTTCGCTGGAACACACCAGACCACACGGCCCCCCTGGTCAACGACGCGAACCCACCACAATCCAGGTCCCCGTGACCTCACCCACTGTACGTCATTCAAATTGTTCCCATTGGTCTTGTTCATGCCTCCGGAATATGTCCGCCCTGCCCAAATATGTCCATCACTCCCAAATATGGTCATTCCACCCAAATATGGTCATGCCTCCCCAATATGGCCATGCCTCTCAAAATCGGCCATCTCTCCAGGATATGGCAATTCCACCCAAATACGGTCATGTCGTCGAAATATTGCCATTATTGGTCATGCAGCCCAATGAAATATGGGCGTGAGGTGGAACAGTGCGGGGCTTGGGACTCACAGGTGCAGGAGGTTGGGCAGCTGGAAGATCTTGGCGGGGAGGCTGGACAGGCGGTTGCGGTTGAGCCTCAGGACCTGCAGGGTGCTGGAGAGGTTCACGAAGCACCCCGGCTCCAGGACAGAGATTCTGTTGGAGTTCAGGATGCTGGAGGGGGAAAGAGAGAGAGAGAGAGAGGAGGGGGGGAGAGGGGAGAGAGAGAGAGAGAGAGAGAGAGGAGGGGGGGAGAGGAGAGAGAGAGAGAGAGAGAGAGAGAGAGAGAGAGAGAGAGAGAGAGAGAGAGAGAGAGAGAGAGAGAGAGGAGGGGGGGAGAGGGGAGAGAGAGAGAGAGAGAGAGAGAGAGAGAGAGAGAGAGAGAGAGAGAGAGAGAGAGAGAGAGAGAGAGAGAGAGAGAGAGAGAGAGAGAGGAGGGGGGGAGAGGGGAGGGGGGGGAGAGGGGAGAGAGAGAGAGAGAGGAGAGAGAGAGAGAGAGAGAGAGAGAGAGAGAGAGAGAGAGAGGAGGGAGGGAGAGGGAGAGAGAGAGAGAGAGAGAGAGAGAGAGAGAGAGAGAGAGAGGGAGAGAGAATTAGTTAAAAGTTTCAAGACATGGTTCTTCAGGTTAAACATGATACACCCGCCTCAACACACACACACACACACACACACACACACACACACACACACACACACACACACACACACACACACACACACACACACACACACACACACACACACACACACACACACACACCCAGCTGATGACGGTGGATTCACCCCGCGGGGGGGGGGATCCCACTCAGCATCTCCGATTCTGCTCTATCAAAACATTACTCAACCAACCCCCACGTCCACATGCACACACACTGGGTCTCCGGGCGGGACTCACAGGTTCCTGAGCGTCAGCAGGGGGAAGGAGTCGGGCCGGATGTCCACCATGTTGTTGCTGCTGAGGTCCAGGGTCTGCAGGGCCAGCAGGGGCTGCAGCTGGCCGGGCGCGATCCGGCTGATCCGGTTGTTTGCTCTGAAAACAGAAAGCCAGCAGCGAACCCATGAGCAAGGTAAACAGCGGCGTGTTTGGCCTCGCGTCGGGGGGCAGCGGCCCTCGGGTTTCCCTGCACACAAACAGCCGGGGTCGCAGCGCAATTAGCCCGCGGCGTTAGAGGAATCACAAGAGAGTCACGCGACGCGTTAGCCGACCCGGTCGCGTCCACCGCCCAGCGTGAGCGGCGTGTTTTCCTTTGGTTCTCGCTCTGTTGACGTTAGACGTTATCCCCTCTGGTACCGTATCCCCAATGCCGGGCTGGACAGGGGAGGCTAAAGACTCCATTGGTGGATAAAAGACGGCGTTAACGGCTAACAGACGGCATTAGCGGCTTGTCAGCAGCGTTAGCGGTCAACCGACCACAGTCTCCATAGGCGGTCAACCGACGACATTAGCAGCCAACCGCCGATGTTTGCAGTCATCATAACAACGGCGTTAGCGGGCAACCGACGGTGTAAGCGGCTAACCGACAGCGCTAGCGACCAATCGGCGCCGTTAGCAGCTAACCAACAGTCTGTGGCCTCCCGGATCCGGCAAATTGCTGGAGATATGGTACCAGAGGGGATAATGTCTGGTACACTACCTCCACGTGAGGACAGGACTTCAGGAGGACACAGACAGCGTTAGAAGCTAACAGACGGCGCCAGCGGCTAACGGTTGGCGTTAGCCGCTAACAGACAGCGTTAGTGGCTAGCTGCTGCTCTTCCTTCCCGACAGGTCCGGACAAAGCGTCGCCTGGGCTCGGAGCTTAGCGACGTGTTATTTTGTTTACAAGGTAATTACGAACAAGGTATTTAAAAAAATTAAATAACCCGCCAATTAGTTGGCTGATGAATGCCATTCCCACCCCCCACCCCTTCCCCCCCCCCCCCACCCTGCCACCACCACCTAGCCGCCCCTCCACCAGCCAGCCCCCAAGTGAAAGCATGCCCCAGCAGAGGCCAGCAATTTCCTGGGCTGCACGCCTCCTAAATTGCAGAGCAAGGGCTGCTTAGTTATAAACAGTGGCGCTACAGGGCTCTCTGTGTGTATGGAGAGAGAGGGAGAGAGAGAGGGAGAGAGAGAGGGGGGTGGGAGAGGAGAGAGGGAGAGAGAGAGGGGGGGGGGGAGAGGGAGGGAGAGAGAGAGGGAGAGAGAAAGAGAGAGAGTAGGAGAGAGAGAGAGAGAGAGAGAGAGAGAGAGAGAGAGAGAGAGAGAGAGAGAGAGAGAGAGAGAGAGAGAGAACGACAGGGAGCGAGGGAGAGAACGAGAGAGACGGACAGGAGAGAGAGGCAAGGTGGGGGAGGAATTCCCTTCCCTACTCCAGACTACAGGCCCTCGTTTTCAGTATTCATTGCACCATTCACCCCCCCCCGCCCCCCGCCCCCAGCCCCCCGCCCCTCACCTGCCTCTACGACGTCTCTACACCTCACAAACCGAACAGAGCCTTGGTTGAGTCGTGCTAGGCCGGTTCATTCTGTTTCTTTACGTGTCTTTGGTTTTTCCTGTTGACTGCGTACTTTTATTGAGAGTCTGGCGCACATGTTCCTGTTTCATGGTGTGTGCGTTACAACACTTTGGAACACAACACTGTTGTTCATTGATCTGCTGCAAAACTGATTACTCTGTGTTTCCGCGATAAATAATAGCTCTGTTTTCTTCTGTGGCAAAAGATTAATGCAAGATTAAAATACATCAATCTTCATCTTCTGGTTTAAAAATACGTTTATGTGACCCCCACATGTGTTGTGTTGTTAGAAGAGTTTCGAGATGAGAATTAGATTGGGGGATTTGGAGGGTTTGAGAGACGTTTGGCGACACACAGCACACATAAGGATCACCTCAGGATCCTGTCGGGTCCCGGTTTAGAGCACTGAGCAGTTACACGCCTTTTTCCACCCATCTTAACTACGCCCACTGTTGTTATTTAACTGTTTTTGGACCTGTGGCTTCCTGTAGGAGACCAGCTACACGCTTTAGCTGTCCCGGCGGCTAAGCTAACAGAAACAACACTAGTGGTGAGCTCAAACTGGGAACACACGCAAGAAGAAAAAAACAAAACACACTGTTGGATGTATGAGGACCTGAGAGAGGCCTCCCGGATGCCATTTGGCTCACCAAAGCTTGGCCCTATTGGCCGCCAAATCCCAATGTTCTACGGTCATGCTTTTTTGGAAAAGCAATGTCCTCCGCTCGGTTTTACTACGCCAGCCAGCCGTGGGGTTGTCGACTCCAAAAACCATAACTCCCCCGAAATAAACTTTTCACACGGTGCCAAAATTGCGCCGTTCAAGAAAAAAACAAGAAGTCTCCAAGAAGGCGCCATTTTCTTTCCTATTTTTCTCTTCCCTCTCTTTTCCCCCTCTTCCTTTAAAAAGATCCCACCTAGGAGTCGGAAGTGGGCAGGAAAGCCAGGCTCACCAGGTACAATGGGAGCAGTACAAGAATCCCTTTTGTGGGGGGATTTGCAGAGAGCTTTCCACGCACCACAGCCTCTGTACGAGCAGACAAAGGGACCGCAGAGCACCTGGGGTCTCCGTTTTCATGTTCCGCTACGAACACTCGTCCACAGACGGGCGGACGGGGGGGGGCAGCCGGGGAAGGAGGGGAGGGGGGAGGGGAGGGGGAGGAGGGAGAAAAAAAAGAAAAGACGAGGGAAACCTGTTCTTCAAGTTCGGTTCTTCTCCGCGAGTGAGGAACCACCTGGAGCCCGTCCTGTGGGACTCACAGCCTGTGTTTTGACGTCCTTACACGTTACCGACTCGTTATTGAGTTAAAAAAACTATCAAAGGTCGCCGAATCCAAAACAAGACCAAGTCGCGGTGGTTTCGGTCGTCTCTATTTATTGTTGTTGTCACCGCCGTTTCTGCGTTTGCTGGATTTTTCCGTAGAAACCGTAGAGGACCAGCTGTAGGACTTGCGTCGTAAGCAGGCTTCACTTTGCACGAGTGCCGCACTGCAAAAACAAGTCCCTCCAAAGTGTTGCCCTCACAGGGTTTAGAGTCTGTTGGTAAAGTTCCACTCAGATGAATTGCACTTAAAGATTTTAGTGCAATAAACTGCTGCTATTATTATTATTATTATTATTATTATTATTATTATTATTATATATTGCGCTCTGATTTGAGTTTTTTTGGCTGAGAATTTGTTCACAGCCTAAAACACAAATCCATCAGAAACAAAATTTTGAACATCCAGACAGCTAGCTTAAATCAAGGAAGGACCTTTCTCTTCAGTGTCAAACGTCTCTGAGATGACCGAATAGAAGATAGTCTTAATTAATAAATAATCCAATGGAGGTTGACCAGAGAAAAACCAAGAGCACATCCTCAAACCCTTTCTCTCTAGTCCACACCAGTCATGGATTATAGTCCTGTCAGCAAACCAACACCACATTTCAGATCTGGAGATCGACCTGTTGACCTTTGTAGACCAGCCCCCCCTCCTCTGCCTAAGGGGGTTATCGGCAGTCAAACATGACAACCAATACGCTGTCCGCTAATTGCATGGACATTTGTTCCCCTATTTTGTTGCCAGATAAGGAGAAGGAGAGTCGACGTCTATTACTGTGAAATCGTCAAAATCGTGCTTGATGTTCGTGCCGAGCCACTGCTCAATCCCAGTCGATCAAGAGTCGGCCAAAACACGGCCTGAAGTCTGCCAAAATATGGCCTGGGGTAAGTCGAAGCCAAGCAGAGAATCAGACAAATCCCTTCTTATCGGCTAAGGTCTGAACTCAAGTCAGCCAAAATGTGGACTAGAGTCCGTCAAAACGGACTAGTTCATCAAAATCAAAGTCAGCGCCTTCGCCAAAATAATCAGTGTAGAGTCAACAACATGAGTCTACTCAGCCTAAATCAGCCCAGACTCAGCCAGACAAAAATCAACCCCCGCTGAAAAGGTATTTCAGGTATTCACAAAATACTAGTTGCATACCGAGAGGTACCGTGGCCCCAATGTCTGACTAGGTGAGGTTATGTATGCTCCAGCTCGACGAAAAAGGGCCAATCTGATCTTCTCTTTGTCTGGCGTCAGGAACGTAAATCACACAGGGATACTACTACAAACTATGCTTATCGACATCTGAGATACAGTTGATAAGTAAAAGGTGAAAAGACAGTAGATATCCTAAAGATCAGAGAGAGAGAGAGAGACAGCGAGACAGAGGGAGAGTGTGGAGTCAGGAACATAAATCACACAGGGATACTCCACCCTATGCCTATCATCATCTGAGATACAGTTGATAAGTGAAAGGCAAAAAAAGACAGTCGACATCCTAAAGTAAAAACACTTTCCCCTTCTCCCATCTTACGACGTTCCCACTGAGGATTCTGGGTTTCTTGTTCTTATTTCCATCCCGAGAAGGACGAGGAAAAAAAAACCTCTTCCAGCATTTGCTCTCCCTACTTGAGTTTCTCCGGTGCTGGGGAAGGGGGGGAGGCGAGTGGGGGAGTCAAGGGGGGAGAGCAGCCAGGCCCGGGGGTATCCGATACCACTTATTCAAACAGCCAGTCAGACTGAGCGACTGCGCTCCCCCCAGTCCTTTGACCTCGCGGCTCGCGAGTCAAAACAAACGGCGCTGGCGCTGCAGCTGGTAGCAATTGAGTCGTGATCATTTTAATTAATTGAACAATTTCCCAGGAATTTTATGGCGGAGGGGGGGGGTGGGGGGGGGAAGGGGGAGACTGGGCGTTGACCCCCATACCGCCTCCCCCCCGTTTCTGTTTCTTCCTCTGCGTGTTTGGGAGGAGATGTGTTTGTGTCTGTGTGTGGTTGTGTGTGTGTTCGTATGTGTGTGTGTGTGTGTCTGTGTGTGTGTGTGTGTGTGTGTGTGTGTGTGTGTGTGTGTGTGCGTGTGTGTGTGTAGGTGTGTGTGTGTGTGTGTGTGTAGGTGTGTGTGTCACTTGGAGAGATGCTTTTGGTTCTACTGCTGGAGGCTTAGGAAGGTAACCGTGGCAACAGCATCAACACCAACCCCAAAGCAGTCGCTTATTCGCCGAAAGCAGGGGACACACATACATCAACACACAACTGAATCGCACACTCATAACAAAACCTTTTCAGTCATTTGTCCGTTTTTATCCGGTGGGGGTGAAGTGAAATATCGACACCCTGGGACAGCTCTGATTCCCAACAGTTTGAGGGCGCAGTTTGTCTGGGGAGCACCCCAGGAAACTCAGTGGTCAGTGTCTCTTCCCCGGTGGCTGTGTGGGTCTGATCAGTACCATCCCTGGGCTCTGAGCAGCCCCCCCGCTGGGGGATGTGTTCAGACGGCGAGCGCTGGTGCGAGGCGTGTTGTCGTTTAATATGGCGTCGCCGTCGCCCGGGCCGGGACAGGAAACAAGCGGGCCCTGGTTCTCATTACAGGCACCGCAGTGAGGACACTGAGCAAGAGAGGCTGCTCAGACAATTCCCCTTCCAGAGGGATCGACCACGCACACACACACACACACACACACACACACACACACACACACACACACACACACACACACACACACACACACACACACACACACACACACACACACACATACACACACACACACATACACACACACACACACAGGCACGCACACATGCAGACACACATTCTTACTACCAATTTCGCGTCAGATAGTCATCTGAACTTTAAGAAAAATAAACGGCATCACCATAAGCGTTGGTGATTTCAGCGCTGCTATATAGACCTTTACAGTGTTACAGTATGGTGCAACATCATTGAGCTTTGCGGATTTATTGTTCTTGCGAAAGACTGAAGTTGATCAAATGATCTCAGATCATAGCTGAATTGGCCTCCACCCCAGGGAAGATAAAAGTTCCATTAAACAGAAACAACCCGGGATTAACACCGAGAACACCCTGGATCTGAGCTGCCATAAATCAAATACTCAATCCTAAACGAACGCACTCAAGGGGCCGACGTGCTGCGTCTCGTCAGGATCTCGAAAAAAACGAGGCACAATAACGGTCTAACACGCGCAACAATTTACGCCACAAATCACTCTCCCTCTTCAGGCGACCACCTCTCCCTCAGGCCGCTGAGGTGAGAGCGCTTAGCCCCCCGGGCGAGGCTGTGAGTGTAAGGCGCGTGTCGGCCCTCTGCCTGTGTCTGTCGCTGTCTGCCCAGCCGAGGGAGAGCGTCGTGTTTGGACGGCGCCACCTCCGCTCCGAGTGAGACGATCTCCAAGGGACCGTCTCCAAAAATAACTCCCACCAGTTTTTGGCGTCGCATGCCAAGCGAATAACGAAGAAAGGAATGAAAATGTGTTTTTGAAAAAAGCGTTGCACAATAACACTGGCGTGATTCCCGCGAGAGTTTTTGGAAGTACAAAGTGTTCTGCCGGATTCCGACGGAATCAAAGCGTCCACGCGCCGCTTAACGAGGGAGGGGGGACAGACTCCCCCCCCCCCCCCCCCCCCCCCCCCGCCGCCGTGGTGACAGCGAACGCTTCGGGATGTCATTAGTCTCCTACGCAGAACGAACACGTGACAAAACACTTCTGTGTTCGCCAAATCCTGTTTTTGTTTTGCCACTGCTTGAAGACTACACACACACACACACAAACACACACAGACAGACAGACACACAGACACACACACACACACACACACAAAGACGGAGGAGGAGGAAACGGGCGCCGAGAGGCATCAGAGCGTTTCGGTTCCATTTCAGTTGACAGCGTCTGTTGTTGATGTTTTATGGGGGGGGGGGGGGGACATGTCTAGGAGTAAACGCCGGGCCTTGACTGTCTGGTAACCATGCCTAGCCAAACAGCAGTACACCAGAACAGAGCAGAGGAGAAAAAACACACAACACACACACTCACACACAACCAAAACAACGAAGGCAGGGGGGGCGGCGTCGGGTTTGACTCGCTGCAGCGACATTCGAACCCAGTGGTGGAGTTATTATGACCACGCATGGGAACCCGATCCCTGGTTACCGAGAGCCAAATCCAAAAGGCCTCTAATGCGGTAAATAAAAAGGGTGTTTGTACTTACAGAACCAGCGTGGTGATGTTCAAAGCGCACGGTCCGAAGTCCGGTATTCTCTCCAGCTCGTTGTTGTTGAGCTTTCTGCATGGAGGGAAAACCCAAAACAAACAAAACCAAAACTGAATGAGTTCAAGCCTGCTTTTTTTGTGGGTGGTCCGAGTAACCGACCAACCGACTGACCGAGTTTTGAGCTGAATTCTGGGGTTTTGCCTGCGGA